>NC_081573.1:28797776-28967057 GCF_022355385.1 Mustela nigripes
TCTTACAAATAATTGCCCGCTGGCAAGATCCAAGTCCACAATAAATTATATTTATTGTATCAACTTTTTCCAAAACCCTCTTTGCATTAACTGGAACCTGGACTCCCTCCAGGGATACCACACAGGGAGCATTGGGCTCCCTGCTTCGTGGGAAGCCTGCTTCTCCCTCTTCCTCTTCCTCTCCCTCTGTCTCTCCTGCTCATGCTCTCTCTCTCTTTCTCTTTCTAATAAATAAATAAAATATTTAAAAAATTAAATACAGTTAAAAATCCAGGTCCTTAGTCATACTAGCTATATTTCAAGTGCTCCAGTGCCCTGTGTGGCTCTGGGGCTACTGCTTACACTGTACAGCTACAGACCCAAGGTGCATCATCTTCCCGAGCTCCAGTTTCTTCTTCTGTTTAATAAAGGAAAAAAAGTAACATCTGTTCTGTTTACCTCCCAGGTGTGTTCTAAGGTAATGAACACAAAAGCACTTAAGAAATTATAAACACTTTATAAAAGATGAATGGTCAGGAGCAAAGCAATTAGTTTAGCATCTTGAGCTTTTGAACTTGAGCTAAGTAGAGGAGATCTCCACATCCTTATTTATATCACTTTGTGGATTTTTTTTTTTAAATGTACGTGTTCATCTAGTTTCGCAAAGTCACTCCCATCAGAAAAATAGGAACAGGCCAAGCTACGTCTAGCTAATCCCAAGTCTTGATGTCTTGGTCTCCAGATTAGTCCTAATGTTTTCATTGGATTTTGAATTACAAACAATTCATAACTTCACAATTCACATGAGGCCTGGGAAGCACATATAGAGACTTCTACGGGACAGGCTATGTTAGTGGTAGCTTGCCTATGGGTACATCAACAGGGAAGTGGCATTTCTTGACCTCTCCCTAATTACTAACGGAACAGTGGGAACCCTGTTGCATTTGGGATTTATGTTCATTTACCTTATGAATTTCCTTAGAAAACACATGCTTTATTATTTCCATCTTCGTTGCCTTTGAAAATATCCATTTGAATTCTGCAGGCAAGAAAGAGATCTTCATTTTTTTGCTTCCTGGCCATTGGAGTCTGGAAGAGTGTAACTAGTCTCGAGAAGTGGGTGAAGGGAGGAAGACGGGGAGGGAAACAATGATGGGGAGAGAAGAGGGAAACTTTTCCAGAAGCCAAGAGACACCAGGCAAGAACAACTGAAAGTTTCCTCTAATTTTAAGAGATGGATAAGGATTCTATGCCAGGGCAAGGCAGGCATACGGGGAAATTGTGTTGGTTGTATACAGCTGGGTTATCACCCCCTTCATCATCATCATCTTCAAGCCTTGCGTTGATGCTGGATCTGTAGGTTTCAAAGTTCATATATGTGCGCCTTTGATCATTGGCATAGCTCATATGTGAAACAGACAACCATGGTTTTTGCCTGCCTAGAATCCACTCCTCCTGACTCTGGTAATACCACCATAATTTAATCTGGAAAACCGTCTCTCTCTCTCTCTCTCTCGATTTCAGTCTACGTGTCTCAAGTGGGGCTGCTCCTACCCAGGCCCTGATTCACCAGTATATTACATCCACCACCCACAATGATTAGTCCAGGGACAAGTACCTGACCCATGTCTGCCCAGTGAAACACAATCCTGGGGTGTTGGTTGAGACTATTAGGAAAGAGAAATCTTTGGGAGACATGAAGCCTGGAGGATGAAGTCTGCAGCTTCTCTGACCTTTGCCTGGTGAGAGCTTCTCTGAGAATAAACTTGACACCAAGGAAAACACAGCCAAGAGCTGGAAAGAGAATACGACTGGGTCCTAAAGACATAATTGTGATCCTTCGATTTATGTCTGCCCCGGATCACGCTACCTTGGGACAATTTTGTTTGAGCCAGTTTGAGTTTCTCTTACTGGCAAAGAGGTCTACCTAATGCAGCTGAAGAGATTAAGACTCACTTTTACAGATCAGAAAACCGAGGCTCAGGACAGCATCCATTCAACTATAATAGGGACCGTCTCTTTGTTTCTGAGTATGGAGTTTCTGAAGAATTGTAGAATGCAGTCAGCAGGAAAGATAGGAAGAAAGCATTGGCAGGCTGTAGCCTCAAAGAATGTTTAAGGGTCTCATTAAAACGAAAGCGAAATGAGAAAGAACAGAGCCATGCTTATGGCATTACAAGTCTTTGGGGAGAGTAGAAATGCTGAAGTTTACAAATGCTTAAGAGGCAGCAGATAACTACAGTTTACTAAAGAAACAGTGTTGGAAAATAGAATGGGATTTAGCAAAAGTGGGATACACATGGTCTGGGAGGAAACCACGGCAAGTACCCACTTTCATTATTTTCTAAGTACAAATAACACCTATATAATATTTCAAAAAAATATAAAAGCATTCCTCCATATCCAAATATGGTGGATATCTCCAAAGACAGCATCGAGGCAGGGACAATTCCAGTGGGTGAAATTTGCGTATTAGGGTGCTGGTTCTCAAAATGTCATCCCTAGACCAGCAGCATTAACATCTTGGAAAGTCTTGGGCTTTACCCCAGACCTACTGAACCCAAAACTCTGTAGTGGAGCTCACGAACATGCCCTCTAGGTGACTGCGACACAAGATGAAGCCTGAGAACCACTGTAATAAGGATACCTGAGCACATGCATGTTCATGGGTATGCTTTGTGTTAACTTTTTTTTCCAATACCTTTCTACCCTAGAGTGAAAAGAGCATCATCTGTTTGAATCTAACCCAGAGAGGGAAGTACAGATTTGGGTCCCTTTAGGTCTTTCTGCTTTGAGGAGTGCTTTAGAGTCAGAGAGCCAATGACCCTCAAGGTGGTTTGGGAATGTGGTCAATTTCCAACATCTTAGTTATACTCGTGCGGTAAGCTGAATTCTGAAGATAGGCTCTACCCCTCCCAGCCCTACCAAGTTTTCCCATCTCTTGGTTATATAATCAGATGCTACCCTGGATGTTTCCAAAGCCCCAAATCAGTTCATCTTAAGGTGGGGACGTTAACCAGTTGGGACTGATCCCATCACAGGAGTGCTCTTTCTCTAGTTGGAGCCTGGAAGAAATTTCAGAGAGATTTGAGGTATAAGAAGGTCTCAACCATGCCGTTGAGGTGGAAAGGGCTAAGTGAGAATGAATGTGGGCAGCCTCTAGACGCTGAGAGAGTCCCCAAGCTGACAGCCAACATGAAGTCCTACCACTACAAGAAACTGAATTCTTTCAAGAACGTCAAAGAGCTTGGAAGTGGAATTTCTATCCAGGGCCTGCCAACGAGGACTCAGCTTGGACAAGACCTCGATTTGAGCATTTCTTTGCTCCAAATAGAGAACTCAGTCACGCAATGTTAGATTTCTGACCTACAGGACTGTGGACTAATAAACGGGTGTTGTTTTTATCTGCTAAATTTGTGACAATTCCTATGCAGCGACAGGAAATGACTCCATCATGAAAGGGAATTGGCAGCTGGAGTATGGGGCTCAAGCATTCAGAATTACCTGGGATCTGATCATTCGGGAATGTGTGAACAAGACAGTTAAGGGGGTAGAGGGTGGGAAGAGCATCTGGGGAAAAATTCAGCTCAGTGAAGAAGAAAAAGCACATTGGGAGGAAGGAAGAGGAAACCTGGTCAATGTATAATTAGGAGAAACGAAGGAAGCTCTGACAACCGAAGTGAGGACAGAGGATTCCGTGGAAGGTGATGGAAAACGGAAGAGGTCGGTGCCGCAGAATGGTAAGGAATTGCATGGCGGTGTTATTACACAGAAGCATGTTTACACAGAATTTCACAATTCAAAGGCATTGTAGAGATCAGATTTCTCCTTCTTTTTTTTCTTTTTTTTTTTTTTTTTTAGATGAAGATGGAGAGACAGGAAGAATACGTAAACCGACCGAGGTTACGGAGATCATTTCCAAGTCGAGAGCAGAACTCACATCTCCTGATGCCTGTTTTATTCTGCAGGACCCTGTCCGCACGGGAGTCTGCCCTTCCCCACAGGCAAAGAAGTATCTCTTGTAGCCCCGAAGAAAGAACAGAGCAGAAGCCTGCACAAAACAACCAGACTGTTGGTACTCCAGCCTTGTGATATTAATCCAAGGCAAGATATGATGCCTTTTGCTCCCTGGCCATCTACGAGTCCTGTCACTTTGTCACCAAGCCAAATGCAATTAGCACACAAGGCTGTGCTCTTCAGGAGAGCCTCAAACCTGATTAACAGGTTCGAAACCGGGGCTGGGGAGCAAGACAGATGATGTTGGGAAGCCTGTGCCCAGTGACAAAAGGATTAAAGGGGACCAAATGGTGCGGACAGAGAGAGATCAGCGAGGTGCCCAGGCTGAGAAGCCCTTGCTAGCACACACACCCAAGATCCAGCCCTGAGAAGCCTCTCCTCATCGATGTGGTTTGGTTTATTAAATAAATGGTGGTTTATTAACCTCCTAACCACCATCCCCCACCCCTCCAAGAAACTAAAGAGAATATTCTGCCCAGTGCAAAAGATCCTTCTGCTCACGTTGGAAGAGAAGTTACCCACGGGCTGGTATCGGTTTCCGTGGAAACCAAAAATAAATATTGATACGGCGTTAATGGTCTGTGTCTCACTTAAGCTCCATTAAACTTCGAGCACTTGCAAGAAAACAGCCCATTGATGGCCCAGCTGAGGGAGAAGGAAGAGGCTTTATAAAAAGCAAGTGTGGGAGGCACATGGGGTGCAGGCAGGATTTCTGAGCCCTTCTCAGCCAGGGAGCACTTTATGGAACTCTTCCAGCCAGAGGGATCTACTTCCACGCACTCCACGCGGCTGGCTAGGACGCTCGCCCTGCTTGGACGGGGGGTTTTGTGAACCTGTCCTTTTTATAAAGAATCGTTGTGTGTTTTGGAAAGCTTATCTGCAGACCACAACATTTTCCAGGAACCCACATGCCCAAAGCGCAGGGAACAAATGAACTGAGCATCCAAATTAGAATATTTCTTTCTGTGCCACCGTTTCCCAAAGCAATCCGAGTGCAGACAACTGAGGTCAGTATTGCTGCCTTTTATATTTATAATCCTGCTTTTAGGAGCAAAGTATTTGATTTATTGCATGAAAGTATTTTATAGCTTGAAGCGCTGCTGCTCCTTGGACTAAGGAACATCACAGCCTGCTTAATTTACACAAGGGATGTTAGGACTATTTAATGGCATGTAAACATTTTATAAGGCAAGTTCAAATTGCAGGCGATATTTAATATACTTTAGCAAAATGGACCACAAATGGATTCGAGTTCTTATTTATGGGCCCGATCTCTCTTATGGCATCAAAAGTGAATCGAGTTTTAAAAGGTGTTAAGAGTTTTCAGTACAGTTCGTGACACTGGGCACAATCGGTAAGTCTGCATAAAACAAGCAGCACGTGAATTAATTCCAGAACCCCGGGCAACTGCGAGCGCCCCAATCAGACTTTATCGTACAGCTTCTGGGGCGCAGGCAATAGAAGCTCCTGGGCCCTCAGCTCCTAGCGGAGCTCAAAGTCCAGTGAGCTGCCAGGAGGGAGGAACAAAGGGGGCAGAAGAGGGTCCGGAAAGGGTGGTTTCTTGGCATGGAAAAGCACAAGTGGGAAAATCCCTGACTAGCAAAATGCAGATTTAGGGAGTGTCCTTAAGCGAGATCGGAGGGTCCTGGTGGGTCATGAGGGTGCACAGTGATACGTGTGATCAACTTCTAAAATCTCTGAGGAGTGGATCTAGGAGTTTTGCTGTTCTAGAATTTCTTCAGGGAACACTCTTCACCTCCTACCTCTTACGAGGGCCCAGGCGCTAAGGGGCGGCTGACACCACCTGTTCGGCCCAAGTCCCGGGCCATGTGAGGAACTCGGTTTGCTGGCCAACAGTTCAGGGAAGGCACATGACCCAAGCTGGGTTAATCAAAGCCTCCTGCAGACTGGGGCTCTGGCTCTGGGAGAGGGGGCCACTGGTCCCCTGGTGTAAAGAGACCACCACCAACGAAGCCACCTCACGGAAGAACAGTGCCAAGATAGATACCACTGAGGAGGACCCTGTTCCAAACCCGGATTCATTTATGCTGGACCTTAACTTGACTCCCCCTCTCAGAGCTAGTAGATTCCATTTTTTTTTAAATTTATTTTCAACATAACAGTATTCATTTTTTCACCACACTCAGTGCTCCATGCAATCCGTGCCCTCTATAATACCCACCACCTGGTACCCCAACCTCCCACTCCCCGGCCCTTCAAAACCCTCAGGTTGTTTTTCAGAGTCCATAGTCTCTCATGGTTCACCTCCCCTTCCAATTTCCCCCAAACTCCCTTCTCTTCTCTAACTCCCCTTGTCCTCCATGCTATTTGTTATGCTCCACAAATAAGTAAATTCCATTTTAACTTTTTAAAATATGTGTTTCATCAGGATATGTCAGATATCCTGAGTGTTACAACTAGAGTGTTACAACTAGAGAGTGTTACAACTAGAATGGCTTGCATTTGGGAAAAGGGGTGGGTGAACTAGCTTCCACATCCCTGGGGTTTAATCAAACGAGGGCCTTATTCTAGGAGAGGCTACACAGCCGCGTGAGATGTTTCCAGTGAGGCTCCTCGCAAACGAAGTCCGCATTGATGTCTCACTTAGGGCAGATATCTCAGGTTCCAATTCTAGCTCCCTTCTCCCTGGCTTCTTCTGGATTCTCTTTCTGGCTCAGACACTGATGCTCATTGAAGAAAGCCATCATTAGTCTTCTGGGCCTTGTCATTTCAACAAGCACAAATCTTTTACCAATGAATATCCACCTGTATTTTTTTTCCCCCCAAACCCTTTCACACCCAAATTTCAGGATAGCCCTGTAATCTCATTGTCGTTTTACAGACGCAGGGAGATGACGCAGGTCTCCCCAAGTCACCACGCTGGCCGATCGTGAAGCTGGTTCCTGGCTCTCCAGCCCTGGCGGAGGATGTCCCAGCAACTGTTCGTTTCCGGCCCTTGCTCTGCCAGTTAATTCCCCTGGTCTCCTCCTTTCGTCCCTGCCCATCATGACAACCTCGAGCCTTAGCTCTCATCTTCCCTATGTTACAGCTGTAGAAATCAAAGCAGGTCTTTGATCAGGTCTTCCGTGGAAGGATGTGTACCCAGGATTGGCTCAGGACCACACAAGTCATTCTGCCTCCTTTGTCACTGCTGGGGAAGTGGAAGACTGACATGACAAAGTCCACTCTAATCTTATCTCAGCTGGTCATGAACATACCACAGACTGTTTTGGAAGGCCTCCTCTGTACCGCATGGGGAAGATGGGCAAAAAAAATCAGGAATCCTGGCATGCCCTGCTAAGTCATGAGGGGAAGTGACGAGGTCCTATAGGAGCCTGTGAGAGAACCAAGAACTTCGCCAAAGGCATGTACAGGCCGGAGGGTACTGGAGAAGAGGCCAGAAAAGGCCAATCAGAGGAGGTGTCGCTTAAGGTTAAGACTTAGAGGACTTTGTGAGCTCTAAACCAACAAAAGGGTTCCAAAGGCCCCCAACAGGTGTATTTTCTTTCCCGGTGTAGTTTTAAAAAAATTCCAAAATAACATTTTGCACACAGCTCTTCCTCCATGTGGACTTTTTCTCATATTTGCTCCCTGGGCTTCAGGAAACACTTTGATGTCTGGCTGCAAAGGGCGCTGCCTGGGGAGGGGGTGGGGTCGGGGGCGCAGCTCAGGGCCGGACCATATTTCATCCAAAACAGGGATTCAAAATGGAAGACCATTACCAGTCATGTAATTAACGCTGCTGAAGACATACTGCTTATGAAAAGGAAAATGCTAGTACTGATTATGTAATTTATGAGGTGCTTACATCTAGTGGATTGGAGTGAATTATCTAGTTCCACCGATGCTCTGACCCATTTAAAATGAGAACAGAAGAGGGCAATCTGTTTGCCTCCCAGCACCCTCAGAGAAGGTAAAAGGGGTAATTTATATCTGTGTATCTGGCCGCTTATTCAGCCTCGCATTAGATAATGAGTTTGTATTTACATCTGGAAACCTCGCCTGCTCGGTCAGGAGATGATACAGCCACAGGGGAGAAAGCAGGATGATTTTCACACATGTCCTTCCTGGTTCTGGGCACCTCCGCCCGGGGAGGAAAATTCATTTTGCTCACGAAAGCCTGTCTGATGTGGGATGTGCGGTCAGGAGTGAGGAGGCCTGTGAGTTCTCACTCTGTGCCTTCCTTGGTTCCATGATCATACGCTCTTGGTGGGAGGGAAGAGATGCGGGTGTCGAAGTTCTTGGTGCCAGGTGTCCTCAGACAGGCGTCCTGTGGTCCCGTGGTCCAGGAGTCTTTGACAGCTGTGTAGAAGATTCCCTCCAGGATTCGTTGTCGATATGTTATGTGGAGCATTTTTACAGACTCTGCCATTATAAAGGTCTGTTTCATCACCAAACCCCTCTTTGCATTCCAGATTTAAAACAAAGGATCAAAGCTTTGACGCCCAGTTCATATTTTTAAAATATAAGATGAAATTGTACAGAAGACCTAAAAATCAAGTTCTCCCTAAAGAAATTGGTAAAACATTTTCCCAAAGTGTTGACAGCTCAGGGAAAGTTTCCATTTCCGTCTGGGCAAAGAGTCTCACTAGAGACTAGATTCTTACTGAGGATGATGTCTGTGTCCCTCAGGGAGACCTCTGGCCATGTCTGGAGACATTTTTGATGCTCACAAGACGGGGCGCTAATGGCCTCTAATAGGTAGAGGTCAGGGATATTGTGAAGTGCGCTACAATGCACAGGCCAGTCCTTGTCCCCACAAAGAATTATCTGGCCCAACGGGATAATGGCACAAAGACTGAGAAGCCCTGCATTAGAGGTATACGAAGTTAAAGAATGCTCCCGTTCTTAGCCACTTGGATTCTCCTGGAATGAACATTAGCCAAATGAACATTTTCAAAGAATTAACAATATTCCAGTACAGAATTAGGGGTCGTACCTGGCAGAAGGGAGATATAACACCACAGGGAAGATGGGGCACTAAAGCAGAGACACATCGCTGGGGGTTTGGAAGGATTTGATTGGGGCTGAGGCAGGTGTGGGGGTGCTGCAGATTATGTTTAGAAGAGCCCTGGTGAGTTCTGTGGACCATTTTTAGGGGGTGGCGGGCACAGAGACCAGAATGCAATGACCTGAATGTAGACCAGCACGCAAAGATGAGCATTTTCTCAGGAAGAACTGGGTCAAAAAAAAATGCAATTTTTATTTTTTTCATCTATAGAGTATTTATGTAATCAATAAATGCATTCTAAAAGTAACATAACAGTGAACGCATACTGAGCGATAACGTATTAAGTCAGAAGTTGTGGTGAGCTCTTCACAATCGATCCTAACTACAATGTTCTTTATTGCCGCATGTCATAGGTAAGGAACCTGAGACAGGGAGGACCCACAATCACCTGGCTGCTGAGTGCTGGTTCTGAACCAGGTTTGTCGTCAGGAAAGAATTAGTTGATAAGAATACCTATTCTTATCGACTGCCTTATGCTACCTTCCCAGGAATACAACTGTTGTGTGTAGAACCAGAGAAAGAAGGGTGAAGGCCCCACATTGTTGTTCATGAAAATGTATCTTCTAACAGTCTGGGCTTTTACACACATAGGCATGAAGAACCTTGGTAAAGAGAAAAGGAAGAAGCTGATGCAACCCCAATAAGATTTTCCTCAGACTCAAGAGACACTCATCTGAGCTGCCAAGAGTTACCCCTGTGCTCATTCCTTGAGTCTCCTACAGCCTTTCCCAGTAAATCATTAGGATTTTGGTGTCCATCTAAGGAGAAAATTTTAGTCACATTCACTGAAATGGTACCAGTTACACAGATAGGAAGGCCAGATCACGCTGAGGGTGATTCCAGGGCAAATCCGAACAATAATAATCTGAACAATAAAATAATAATAATTTTTATTATATTATAATAATAATACAATAATAATATATAATAATATATAAATATATATAAATATATAATATAATAATATAATTTTTATTATATTATAATATATATTATATATTATATTATATTATATTATATTATAGTATGGGGCACCTTGATGGCTCAGTTGATCAAGTAGCAGACTCTTGATTTTGGCTCAGGTCATGATCTTGGGGTCCTGGGATTGAGCCTGGTATCATCAGTCTCTACACTTAGTGGGGAGTCTGCTTGGTGATTCTCTCTCTCCATCTTCCTCTGCCCCTCCCCTGCTCACATTCTCCTTCGCTCTCTCTCTCAAATAAATAAATATATTTTTTTAAAAAGTATAGTAAAAGCATCAACAATGTCTTAAAGTTGAACAAGATCAAAACTCAAAGTAATCTGGTTGGCCTGCAACTCTAACTGCAACATGGCTTATAGACTGAACATCTAATGGTTTTCCATTTAATCCATCCAACAGTCCAAGTGGGTAGGGCTTATGGCTCTCATTTTGCAGATGAAGAACAGAAATGATGGTAGGTTAAGAGAACTGCTTCCAGCCACAGGCAGGGCCAGACAGGAGTCAGAATGCAAGACTTCTGACCCCGAGTTAATTAGCCTTTCTCTTACAGCACTCCTGACCCTTAGTTAGGTGGATATCTCTTAATTTAATCCATCAAAAGTAACGGGGACATTGTGTCTGGCCCTGTAGGATAAGATGTAGAAATATAGATCTGAAAGAAAACATGCCTCATGGTCAGAAACAGAGATCCTGGAGTTTGCTGAACTTGAGTTTGAACTCTGACTCTACCACCTGCTAGCTGTGAGTAGGGGACACCACACTGAAAGTCCTATCAACTCTCGGAGTCCTTGTCTTCTCATCTGGAAATTCAAGAAAAATAATCATATTGCTCCACAAGGCTGCTGAAAGTGTGGAATTACTTGATGGTGATGTGTATAAAATTGTACTATGCCTGATTCAGAGCAAGACTTCACTCAATGGAAGTTATGATATTATTCATCTTATTAATTGCTTACAATAACCATCTTGTCTAGAAGTGAGCATTCAAATAAGCCACAGGAGCTGGGTATGAAATCTGAATGTTGCAGCAGGCAACATTCTGTGTGATACAACGGGGATCATTAGGGACTATGAGAATACAGAAAGTGCATTCCTCATCTAAAAGCATTAAAGAAGGGGTGCCTGGGTGGCTCAGTGGGTTAAGCCTCTGCCTTTGGCTCAGGTCATGATCTCAGGGTAATGGGATCAAGCCCCGCATCGGGCTCTCTGCTCAGCGGGGAGCCTGCTTCCTTCTCTCTCTTTGCCTGCTTCTCTGCCTACTTGTGATCTCTGTCTGTCAAATAAATGAATAAAATCTTTTAAAAAAAGCACTAAAGCAATAAATAATAATAATAATAAAGGCTTCTAGACACACACAATATTTATGGGTTGTGTGGTTCACAAGTCATCAGTTTATAAAGGCTATTCAAATCCAATCCCCATTGTAATTACAGGGACAGAAAGGTCCAGTGAAGGGGAGAGAATTAATGGTGGAGTCATTCCTACCACCTTTTCACATTCTTCTCCTGCCTTCTCATGAGACAGTTATCCCTATTTCCTTCTTTAAAACCAAAGGAGGGGTCGCCTGGGTGGCTCAGTTGGTTTAGTGGCTGCTTCGGCTCAGGTCCTGGGATCGGGCCCCGCATTGGGCTCCCTGCTCAACAGAGAACCTGTTCCTCTCTCTCCCTCTGCCTGCCGCTCTGCTTACTTGGGCACTCTCTCTCTCTCTGCCAAATAAATAAATAAAATAAAATAAAATAAAACCAAAGTGGGTGGGGAGGATTCCACACAATTAACCCAAGGGGATAAGCAGAGTGGTTGGGAGCAACTGAGGAAAAATCCTAAAAATGTAAGTTTTTCATGAAACTTTTTTTTCTTCTTTTAGGGGAGAACAGATTTCTGTTCCCTTTGAGTATAAATATCACAAAAGTTTAGAGGACAGCCCCCCCCCCATAACTGCCTGACTGACATTAAAGATGAAGTGGGAATGAAATATGTAATTTCAAAATGATAAAAACACATGATTCCACGAGTGCCATATTCAGGGGTTTTCACCTACGTCTCAGCAGACTGAGGTATTGATCTGACTATGAAGCTGTGACAATAAAACAATGCTCTATTGACTGCCCCTGCAGGGTCGCCTAATATCATTTATTGAAGTAAGTTGAATAGCAGAAGGAAAGCGTTGCCCCTGTAATAAGTGGTAATTGCCAGGAAGTGAGGCATTGCGGTCCTCATTGACCCTCGCATCCTGATATTTTGATGGATTCTATGTAACTCCATTAGGATTGGCATTGTAATATTACACCAGCTCAGCTGTAGAACAACAGACCTCCGTTTGGATCATTGATTTTTGATTATACAGCTCCTCAGCATACCCCACAAGCAATTCCCATTGCTGGGGCCGGGGTATTGGAGCCGATAGGGGTGACAAATGGGACACTCCATAACTTCCAGCTACTTCCATAGTACTGTGAGAGAGCTGCCTCCTCCAGGAGCCTGGACAAGGAAACAATCAATCACAACAGCCACCTAATCAGTGGACAGAGTTAACCTGGATCTCATATTGTGTCCCCAAGGAGGATGGCACAATTAGGGCACATTTTTTGGATCTTAAGGTATGGGTTGAAATCGGCTGGATTTTGCAGGTTTTTTTTTTTTTTTTTTAAACATCTCCATGATTGTTTCACCTGTGTTCTTGAAAGTTCTAGAAGAGATGCTTCCATTTCTCTGTTTGAACGTTTATTCCTTCACTCATTCAAGCCATGCTACTTAGAGTCCATGAATCAGTGTCCCTTCTGGTTTGTTGTGCTTGGGAGAGGGTATAAGTACTCAGATGGGTTCTCAAAGCCTGTATTCATGACTGTAGAACTCTGGATAACCCTTTCTGTTGGATGTGATTTTGATCATGTGGCTGCACAAACATTAGATTGTGATAAAAAATAAAGTTAAACACCGAAACGATTATGATAAAAGTCTCCTAGGGAAAAAAAATTCAGAACAAAAGAATGAGTTTTCTCATAATGAACGACGTTTGGTACCTATCCTTCATTAGGAGAAAGTCTGAGTACCCCACATGCTCCATTAACTCATATAGAAGTTGAGACTGGGCTCCCTTCTCCGAGTGATGATATTCCATAATACGTCATGGCTGAGTGTTTCAGAGTCTGTGTTGTCCTCAACTCCCATGATGCATTTCTACCTTTTTCTTCAGAAATGAGGATAATGTTGGGCACATGGTAGGTCCAAGAACCAAAAGGTTTTCTTGGACAAAAAGCCAGGGCCTTAGGGGGTTTGACATTTGGCATCAAACCTTGGCAAACTCTACAATCTTCTTCTAAGAACAACACGTGATGGGTTAGAGAAGGCTGGATATTGCTCTGAATAAGGTCCACAGGTATCCGTGGACAAGGCTCCTCTCCACCTTGGCCCTGCCTCCATGGAGAATTCTCTCTTGTCACACTGACTATTTTCATGTTCCCTGACTTTGGTAGTGTGGTTCTCTCTTCCTAGGTTGCCTTCTTTTCTCTAGAAAATACTCATTTGTCAATGACCAGAAGTTCCTCTCCCCTTACACTTGGGCAAAAAAAAAAAAAAAAAAATATATATATATATATAGTCTTCATTCTTATCCATGACCCTTTCTGCAGGTGAAGACCTCTAACTCATGTGACTCGGGCTTCACCAATATCTAAGGAAATCTCATCTGACTTTGTTTCTGGTACATATTTTCCACAGGGAGGGGATATGCTAAGTTAACTTTCTCACTATGAATTAATAAGCATGGCGTTCATTCATCAGTCTGTGTGAGTTTGATTAACAGGAGTCCCTCCCTCGAAGGGGAAATCTATTTTTGATGTTCTCGGTTTTTCTTGGGTGACACTGACCCTCAAAGGGGATCCTTCCATCTCAACTACAAGTGCACCTCAATTATTCTGTTCAGAGGAGTTTGTTCACAAGGTTCTAAGTTTTCTGCATTTCCACCAAGCCCTTGTGCAACCGGTGAGAAGAGCCACTCTAAGCCAACGGCAGGGCACTGTGATTCTAGAAAGCAGTTGGTAAGGGTTAAGGTGGGACCAGCGATTCAACTCCACCATGATTCTTAGGGATTTGGAGGGAGGGAGGGGAACCCAGGGTAAGATGGGACTTTCTGATAAATAGGGCAGGTGTGAACTTGGAGTCATGGTAACCTGTTCTCTATTCAGGTCAGGCAGGACTTATCTTCTCCATCTCAGCATTGGACAAGGGAGCAGTTGGTCATTCAGGCACTGGACCCCGGCCACCCGATCCACTGCCCAGTGGTTCAAAGGGCACAGCAGTAATGGGGTCTACTGTCCCCTTGGTGATTTCTCCCACTTTGACGGCTTTATTTCTTTAGTCATCTTAACAGAGTGTTACCCAAAGGTCCGTGCTGGTCTGTTTTTGCTTTCTTTCAAAGTATTAGTCCTGCAAGGAACTCACCAAAAAAGGTGATTCATGAGCATGGGCATGCTACTGTTTCCTCTTGAAATCCCATTAGTGTGCTGTAGGTTCTGGAAAGAAACATTTTTACAATCATTTAAATTATTTCTAAAGCACTATCTCTAATCTAATTGATTGCAGAAATCTTTTTCTTTTTTTTTTTTAATTTTGTTTTGTTTTGTTTTTCTACGTAAACAGCGATGCTAGTTACAAAATTAGTGATCCACAAACACACTTCAGGAAACAGTCAGAAATTATTTAGTCAAATACTGCCCGAGAGGCATCTGGCTTCTCTCAGGGGCTTTTCCTCCTCTATCATCATATTCAACTATTTCTTTAATTCAGTCTCCTAGAGAGTAACCCCCTTTCCTTATTTCCCAGGAGCCTGACGGGGTACGTCACGGTTGCCCCTCATGCCACCCAGACTACTAGGTTTTCTAATATGATCCTAAATTATTGCCCCAAATAAATTCGTGTTGCCAAATGTCAGGCCCTTTAATGTGATGAAGAAAACCTTGTTCCTATATACTTCCTCCTAAATGCATTTTGCTAGAGGGCATTTAAAAAAACACATTAAATTTTATGATGACTTTAACAAACAAGTCAGTGATCATGATTTCAATATGAGCAGCAAGCAGTTAAGGAGAAAGGTCGGCGAAACCGTGGCATATAGAGTTTCTGCTTGGGGACGGCTGACTCTCTCTCTGCAGCAAATGCGAGTCAGCTGACTCTCTAATGCTATAGTTAAAACATAGATTCTAAATAGTCAGGCTAATGACTCCAAAATTAAAATAGTCCTGGCCCCTGGATGCAGCTAGTAATTAACTTTTAATTTTATACAGAAGCATGTCATGCTTTTGACCCTTGACTTTATTTAGTTCTCTCCTGGCATTTCAAAAGCATGATCTGCTAAATAAGGTTGTTAAAATCAGTATTACAGAGAGAAGCAATTGCACAAATGTGCATATGGAAATTATAGCCAGAGGGTTGCTTCGGAGAGAAGCTGCCTCCATGAACTTAAATTTGTGCTAATTGCTATTGCTATATTATTCAAAATTATAAATTAGACTATTAGCAAATGGAATTATGTAAGACCTATGGGAGCAAAACAATTATTGTCACAGAGCCACGATATGTTACAGCTGAAAGAAGATTTATGGAGTATCTATTAACGTTGTTCTCTTACTTTACTATCAGGGAAACTGAGGCCGAGGGAGGGAGCCTGGTCCCCCGAGGTCAGGCTATGAGAAAGAGTGTGGTCTAGTACACTGGGGGTGGGGACCTGAAGGTGGGCTTTTTTATTGCTGTTATTTTCCAGTTTTCTAAAAAGCACTCTAGCGTTTAACTTTAATGTCTGTGCGCTTGAACGGTGGAGAAGGAGTCAGAGATTGAAGGCAAGTGTTAAGAGTCTGTATATAGGCCAGACTGGGACAGGAGTGCTCCCAGCAGCTCAGCATTTCTCTCTTGTTAAATCAATTTCTATTTTACACGTGTATCAGTCAGCTTAGGGTGCTGTAACAAAACTCCACAGGCTGGATTGCTTAAACAACAGAAATTTATTTTTGCACATTTCTAGAGGATGGAAGTCCAAGACCAAGGTGCCATCAGGGTTGGTTACTGGTGCGATCTCCCTCTCTGGCTTATAGAAGGTAGCCTTCTCACTGTAGCCTCATGTGGCCTTCCTTTGGGAGTGTGCACAGAGAGGCAGAGGGAGGGAGGGATCTGGCCTCCCTTTTTACAAGGACACAGTCCTATCAGAGAAGGGCCCCACCTTTATGACTTCATCTAACCTTGATTATGTCTCTAAATTCCCTGTTTCCAAACACAGTGACATTGGGGATTAGGGCCTTCATTTTGGGGGGACATAGCTCAGTCCATAACAATGCGTTCAGCACTGTTTGGAGGAGGAATGAGTGAAGAGGCTGGACATCAGGACCTTTGTGGTGGTTGTGATCAGTGTCTCCTATTGTCCCAAGCTCTGGCTCCAACTTGCATACTTCACTATAGTGGGACACCCAAAATTTCAATTCCTGCCTTGATATCTTTGATTTTCACTGGGCACCAAAGGTCAAAGTTCCCCTGCTCTCATCAGATATGCACGCTACGCAATGAGAAAGGACACCACCACAATGATTGTTCTATCCAACAGACCAGCTGCTCAGCACATCAGGTCCTCAACATACTGGGTTTCATTTCCCTGCTAGCCTGTGATATTACTCAAACAAGCCAATAATAACCTCCTGCAGGAACCAAGAGGCAATTCAACCCCTTGTTACCACAAATCTTGTCTCCCACAACCCCTGATGCTTCATTCTACTTCTCAGTACAACCCTGTGTGGCCCTCCCTAGCATGTGATGTCCTCCTGCCAGGGGCCATGAGTATATCCAACTAACAAATGCTATCAGTTTCATCTGTGCAGTATTGAGTGTTATGAAAGCAAGGGATCCCTCCTCTACCAATGGCGTGGATATGAAGTAATCAGAATACTCACCTAGAAACATAAAAGCCCTTCAGTTAACAGGATCCTGTCCCTTTGGGATGCTGCATTTGCTCTAGCCTGCCCCACCGTAGTCCATCCCACCCCATTCCTTGTAAGGGGCTTTCCAACATTTTTCTCTTGATCATACACAGTTTTCTACTTGAGAGTCTAGGTAAACACAATTTTCTCCATCTCCTGACATTTTCAGTGATGTTTCATCTGCCGGTATTGATTGGCACTCTGGGAAGCTTCCTTTAATTGGCTCTGTATGTGTGTGTGTGTGTGTGTGTGTGTGTGTGTGTGTGAATTTGTGCCTTAAGAGAAAAGAAGCAGGATATCAAGAAAATAAAGCACATAGCAGCAGCTAGGCTGTTGTAATCCAGCAACTAATACATTGAGGATAAGAGATGCAATTCTGGTCTCTGGAAGGAAATTTTAGATCATGAATATAAAGTTAGCATCCTATAAGATCTGTTTTTTAAAGAAACTTTATTTTATGCTTCTATCTCCAAAAATAACTGTACTTTTTTTTTCTTTTAAATCACATTATCTATTTCCAAATTGCCTACTCCTGTACAGGTAATCTCAATTTTAAAGAACAGGTTATATGTTTTTTTAAAGATTTTTTTTTATTTGAGAGAGAGTGAGTATAAGTGGGGGGAGGAGCAGAGGGGGAAGGAGGGGGACAAGCAGACTCTGAGCTGAACATAGAGCCCTACGCAGGGCTCGATCCCAGGACTCTGAGATCATGACCTGAGCTGAAATCGAGAGTTGGTTGCCCAACTGACTGAGCCACTCAGGCGCCCCTAAAAAACAACTTTTATTTTAAAGTTTCATGCATAAGCTAACTTAGGAGTGGCCTTAGAAAGCATTTGCCTCACATATCAGTATTAGAAAATTTAAATTCACACACGAGACCTCCTTCACCAAATTATCTTATAGCTGGAAAAGATTATCTGCCATGAACCATAATAGAAAATAATACTTCTAGAATATTTTAAACCAGACATAACCTTAACACAATGTCACCCAAAATATGGCTCTCTTGCCTGGGGCTCAATTTTCCTACTTGAAAAAATGTGGATTAAGCAATGTCATAGGTTTTTCTCAGCTTGACTAAATGTACGATTATTGACTATAAAATACTTTGTAAGATCATAACTTCAAACTCAAGAAGACATAATGAGCATTTCTCTTTCTCCCAATATTTCATAACATGACAGTAAAATAATCAATTAAGAAAATACTATTATGAAAGGAATAGAAAGAAGGCCATCAGTAGCTAAGAGATTTTAACACAGGAAACATGAGAGAAAGAAAAAAATGGACACAGTATTTCAATCAACTAAATTTAGTATCATACAAATATGATTTGACAAAGAGAAATCAAAGGAAACTCAAAAAATTATACAGAGCTAAAGACAGAGATAAATCTTCAACAAGGGTCCATCCAGTGAAAAAAGACTCATACTCACAAACAATGTTTTGAAATTTTAGATCAATAAGGGCCCTAACATAAAAGATCCTAAAAATAAAAGAAAAATCCTAAAATCTTCTGTATATAGAAGAAAAAAAATACTAGATTATCCACAAAGAATCCTATTTTGATGGCATCTAACTTTTTGTAACTGGCGATGGATATCAGAGAACAATGGAGCAATATATTCGAAGTCCAGAGAAAAGTATTTTTTAATGGAGAATTTTATATCTAGTCAAGCTATCATCTCAATGAAGTAACAAAACACTATTTTTAAACATTTAGGGAACATTCAGAAAGTTTATAAAAAATGCATCCAAATTAGTCCTATTAGCTATGCAGAAGGCCTAGAAATCCTTTGGTTTAAATCAAGTCATTAGGTTCCAAAAAGAAAGTCAGTAGAAAAAGAATGAGTAGATCTGTGAAATAGAAATAGTAAGAAACTAAGACAAATTATGATACAGTGGAGAGTTAAATACACATTTAATACATTGCTTACATTTGGCCAAGATGAAAAGAGAAAAGATTTTGTTTAATCCACATTTTTTAGATACGAAATTTGAGGCCTGGACAGGAGAGACACCTTTGGGATGTCACACCGTTCTAATGTTCTCTTTTATTCCGAATTTAAAAAAATATATATTCTGGGGCACCTGGGTGGCTCAGTGGGTTAAGCCTCTGCTTTCGGCTCAGGTCCTGATCTCTGGGTTCTGGAATAGAGCTCTGCATCGGGCTCTCTGCTCAGCAGGGAGCCTGCTTCCCTCTCTCTCTGTCTGCCTCTCTGCCTACTTGTGATCTCTCTGTCAAATAATTAAATAAAATTTTAAAAAATATACATTCTGATCTACTATGGTTCAGGGCAAATATTCTTTTATTCTTTTCCAGCTGTATAACCAAAGGGGTTCCTCGGGTCTAATGTGAACTTGAACATAATGTCTAACAGCACATTGTGGTGGAGGGCTTTTTAAGGCAACCACCCAAAATAAAAGAAACTCAAAAATCAAATGACAAAGAAACAGAAAACAGCAGCAATCAGCAGCAACAAACAGCAACCAAACGGAATCTAACCAAGAGGCAGGTGTGCAGAACTTCCGATGAGGCATACCCTGTGCAATGGATAAGGAAACCCATAACAAAAATTCACTGGCCTTTGATGCCAAGCCCATTCTCTGTTGAGGGGCGAAAAAGGCACAACACTAAACCCCTAGAAAAAGAGGTGTAATTCAGAAACCCTTCCTTGTTCCTCAGGGAGCAGTAGTGACTTAGTTACATCTCGGAACCAACCGTTTCCGGCTTGAGAGTCAAGCCATGGCCACATCTTGAAAGATTAGTTAATATCCTAATATTATAACTCAGAGATCTGAGAGAAATTGTCCAAAGTTGCTGGCACAAGGGATACAAATTTAAGTATATTATGTGAAATTGCAGTGATAGAACTTTCAAATCCTGGGTAAAAGAGAGGCTAAGGGGGGGCCCCCCGCACAGGAGCTGAAGTTGCATTTCTACGGCAAAGACCCATTTGGTGGATAACACCCAGAGTTGACTCAGCAAGAAAGAATGATTACAGCATAGACTTCAGTTGTGGAGGTGAAAAGAGAACTAATGGAGAAATCCTAAAAATTGCTCTTTGAGGAGTAGAGTGGCGGGGTGGAGAGGGGGAGGGGGAGGGGACTATTTCTTGTTTCTAGGGACTTTCATCTATTATTGTGTGCTCCTGGTGGCATTGATACTACTCCACATGCATACATACACGTGTGCATTGTGTGCACACTGCCTGTATGCACACACACACACACACACACACACACACACACACATTACCTTTAATGCTAAGGCATAGCACATAGAATTTCTGGGAATGTTAGACAAGAGTTTCTTCCTAATTTCTCTTGCCAATATTACTCTCTTTTTCTGGGGCAGGTAGGTCACTTGAACTCTAATCTGTAAGATTCTACTTGATTTTCCCCTTTCCTTCTGTATAAATTCCATATCCTTCTCTCCCTCCCTCTCAAGTCTTAGAGACTTTCTTCTTGGGTCCGGAAACCACCAAAGTCATTTGCTTCAGGGCCGTTACATTTGCTTTCCCCTGTTCCTCGGGAGACTCTCTCCTCAGGTCTTGCTTTTCATTTTTTATTTTTGTTTTTGTTTTTTAAGATTTTATTTATTTATTTGAGAAGGAGAGGGAGATAGCAAGAGAGAGAGCATGAGCATGGGGCAGAGGCGGGGAGAGAGAGAAGCAGTCTCACCACTGAGCAGGGAGCCTGATGTGGGACTCGATCCCAGGACCTTGGGATCATGACCGGAGTGGAAGGCTGAGGCTTAGCCGACTAAGCCACCTGGGCGCCCCTCTCCTGAGGCCTTCTTTAGACATGGCTCTCCGTATCATTCAGGTCTCTGCTCAGTATCAGCTCTGCAGGAGGCCTTTCCCTATGTCTCTTGTTAGAACTCTTTTTTTTTTCACTCTTTAAGAAACTCTTTTGCTATGAAATGTATCATACTCATATGTAAGAATGTGTCCGCAACGTGTATATGCTTTGGATAATAATTACAAAATCAAAATGGAATGAATTCAGTGCATCTGAAATCCAGCTGATGGCTAAGACATTACTGCACTTTGGCAGTCCTGGTGGGTCTCTAACCAATTTTATTCCCCTGTTTCTTCCTCAGATTTAGCCATACTGTTGAATTTCATGTTAATAATGACCATGCTTTCTTTATAGTTTTTTCCCCTTTATCACAGTTGTATATGTATTCTCTTGAACATTTCATTGTTTGATTTTGCCTACTTCAGAACTTTAGATAAAGAGAATCATTCTTTAGTTGTGATTTCATTCAATATATCTTTGAGAATCACTGATATTGATGTGTGTAGTGGCACTTTGTTGATTTTCATTATGAATACTATTCTGTTATCAGATAGTACCGCACCTTGTTCAATCTGCTATGGGGGAGCATTTGGATTTTTCCAGATCTTTATCACTATGAACAATGATCTTATGAATGTCTGGCCTTGGAAAGACTTTCTCCAGGATCGAATGGATAGCATCGGAGGCCCTGTGTGTGATCACTTTTGGTAAATAATTCCAAACCGTTTACCAAATTGGTTGCAGCAATTCACACGTGCATTGCCAGGAGAGAAGAAGTGCTGCCCCCACATTGTGGTGACACATGCCGTGGTCAGACATTTCTGGCAGCGCGATGGGTATGAAACAATACTTCCCTGTGGCTTCTCATCCTCTTCCTTCCCCATATTCTGCCCTATCTTTCTTTCTTTTTTTTTTTTTAAGATTTTTTTTTTTTTTAATCAGAGAGAGAGAGAGGGAGAGAGAGTGAGCACAGGCAGACAGAATGTCTGCCCTATTTTTCTTCACAGCATTTATCACTCCCTAGAAGTATATTATATATATTTTTAAAGATTTATTTACTTCTTTATTTGAGAAGGGGAGGGGCATAACGTGGGGGGAGGGCAGGGGGAGAGGAAGAGAAAGAAACTCAAGCAGACTCCTCCATGAGCATGAAGCCGGAGGCAGGGCTCCATCTCAGGACCCTGAGATCACGACCTGAGCTGAAACCAAGAGTCAGTGGCTCTACCCACTGAGCCACCCAGGCACCCTGATATCATATTTCTATAATTTCTGCTTGTTTCCCCCACCAGAATATTAGCTCCATGAGGAAAAGGGCCATTTTGTCTTTATATAGCTTTGTTAACTAGTTGAATCAATCAATCAAGTGGTCTTGCCATATAAGCGCTAAGTGGGGTCACTGAAGAATAGAAAAAGTGATGGAAAAAGGAAGAGAGTGAGTTGATCATGGGTAAACAGTGGAAGGCAGCAGAGATGAAGAAATGGAGGCGAGCGGGGGGGGGGGGGGAAAAAAAAAAAAAAAAGGGGGGGGGGGGGATTAAGGGGGGTTGAAGGGAGAGGAGAAAATGAATACAATGGCCCTGCTTGGGAGGGGGGAGGGGAGGGTGATTAAAAGGCAAGAGAATGGAAGATGATGTAAAAAAACAATTCCTGGCCCCGGTCACCAGGTGGCAGGATTGACCCAGGACAGTATAGTTGCTAGGCTGCTTTCCAGTGTGAGGAAAAGCACCAGTTTCCAATCTATGAAAGTAAGGTGTAGCCAGAAATGAGTACATTCGTGCCTTGGTACATTAGGTGCTTATAATTTAGGAGACGGTGTTGTCTATGGAATCTCTGTTATGGTGACCTAGACATTGAAATATTAGCTGGTAAAACTGTGGCTACAGATGAATTTTGTTTGAATTCTTGTCTCCAGCTTAGTTCCCCAAACAAGCAGCGTGCCGTGACTTAATGATTTAATCAACACACATATTTATATCTAATATGAAATATGTTCCTCTTCTTCTCTAACCGTAGACTTCATCTCACAGATAGTAACACATTCCTCTTCAAATCCAGTTTTAAAATGGCAGCCGGTAGGCTTTGAGTCTGAGTTACTTTTGACCGAAATTGATGACGAGTTGATTATTATTTGCATAAGCCGCAATCAAATAAATCAGCTGCCCACAGTCTGCAGGAGCAACATGTAGGTAATTAACTTTCCAAAAGTTGAGACCAGTGGCGTGACTTGGCTGAAGGAATGAATGAAGGATTCTCTGTGCCAAGTTTAGTACCTAATCAAACTTCACGGGCTTCGCGCGGTGAACAGAACTCCAACCCATCAGCGTTCAAGACTATTTGCCTTTGATAAAACACCATTTCCTCTTTCTAATGAAGGAAAAACAAATGATGTTTTAAGATTTTTTTTTTTTTGAAGAAAACGAAAGACGTGAAAGGGGCTTTAGATGTTAAATTCTTCTTCCTGAACAACTTAACACATAAATTGGTCCAACAAATACGTAAGAGAAGGAAATGGAGAGAGCACGGCCGTCTCAAGAGTTGAGGCAAGGAGAGTTTAAGAGACTGTCTTGGCGAGTTCAAAGAGTTAACAGTAAGGAGCATTTTGTTTTCCTCACACGCACAAAAACAGTAATGCTGAGTTTGGCTTTCTTTGGGTTGGGCTAGAAAGGCGTAGAGCATGCCAAAGGAACTTGGATTCACCTTATTTCAGAATCCAGCCATTTTGAATTGGTTGGGAGGAAAGGAGCTTCTGCCATCCATCTCATCTCCCTTGGAGATCAGAGTCTTTGATTTCTGTCCATAAAGAGGAAATGGACCCTTGAAGAAGTTTCATGCTTTCCAGTATCCACTCCTTGTTCTGGGCCCCCGAAGTCCCAGGGTAGCTCTGGAACAGCCTCAAAAGTGTACCCCCCCCTCTCTCTTCCTCCTGTGTCTCTTAAAAAACCACAAACGATATCAGATCCAACCTACATCTTGTTCATCCAAATCACTAATCTCAACAGAGATTTATCAACAGGAGAAATTCTTCATGACTCGAAGTGCTTTCCTAATTCATATGTAGTGCACCTCTGATCCCGCGGGGCTCGAAAAGTGCAGTAATTACCCAGAAATGCGTTGCTCAGAGTGTTTTATTGCAGTTACAAAATGAAATGTATACATAAAAATTAGGAGAACCGTTAGATGCAATGTATTAACTAGGTATTATGGGCACCCTGGCTGTGGCTATGACATCATCCCAAGCCAATCAGAAGTCTCCTAGCAACCGGCTTCTAACCACAATTCATAACCAGGTCGTATTTCAGAGCCTGCTTCTTTCACAGAATTTGTTCAGAAAACAAAATAAAGGCCTATAATGTACATGAAGCTTATCTGATCTGACTGTTTACATTTCACCTCACTCTCCAGAGCTTTTCTTTCTTCTCCCAAACAGGAAATTCTCTTTGAAGGAAAAGGGAAGATATTATTAAGAATAGGAAATTCTTTTGAAACTATATCCTAGGATAATACTACAATCTGGGCATTTGAGGAACTTATGGGACAGATTATTTCCAGAGAAAACTGTAACAGTACTGACGCAGAAGAATATGTATTATTACTGTTATTATATGCATTATAATTCTATTGCTATAATATGCATTATAAAAATCACTTGTTCTTCATATGATTTTGTAAAATAAAATACCGGTATCTGAATGATTTGTTTTCTGGCCACAGAATGAATTTTTAAAGTTATATCAATGACAAATGTGATCTAAAAGGGTAAGAAAAAAATAACAAACCTACATCTGGGAAAATGGAAATAGTGTGAGTTGTAGACAAAAGAAAATAGTTATTTTTCTTGCAATATTGATTTCCATCATTCATTCATGACATAACCACCCCAAGAACTGCCAAGATCTCAGTGATGCCTTTTCCTCATTATTAACTATTATTTAGAGGCTTTTTGTTTTGTTTTCAAAAAGAACTTCTTATTTGTTCTGAATTTTTAAAAGCTTTCCATGGAAGTAAATACACATACAGGAAAGTGTACATATTATAAGTAGAAAAGCTCTGAATGTCTTAAGAGGTTCCATCTGTTCTCCCTTAAATTCAAATATCCAAATTTGACTCGAAATAACTAGCACAATTTCATTTTAACAAACCTAAAAGAGCATTTCAGTATCAAAAGATTGTGACATTTTCAAGCACAAATTTCCCCATTGACTTTCACATTGGAAGAGGACTAAGGTAGAAAAAGCTAGTTGCCTAATAAATATCTATTCTTTTCCTTTTCCTTATTAATGGCAACTTGATTTTTTAGCTCACCTCAAAAATACAACTTTCCCAACCTTCCCTGTAGCTAAGTGTGGCCATGTGACTCAGTTCTGGCCAATGAGCTGTAAGTAGAAGTGTGGTAGAAATTTCCAGAAAGGTTGGTTAAAATCAGACTTCATCTCCCAAGAGGAGCCAAAGTAGCCACCCCACGAGCCCTGGATAGCCTGTGCAAATTATAATAGAGAGAAAGAAACTTCTATAATCGAAGATGCTGCTATTTGGGGGTTTTCCTTCCACAGAGAGCCAAACCTGACCCAGAAGTTTCCTGGCGGTATCTCCAAGAAGTCATCACCTCTGAGCCAGATGGAAATTTAATAGCCATTAAAAATATATATATTTTATTTATTTATTTATTTATTTGTCAGAGAGAGAGAGAGAGAGAGAGAAAGCACAAGCAGGCAGAGTGATAGGCAGAGGCAGAGAGAGAAGCAGGCTTCCCCCTAAGCAAGGAAGCCCAACACGGGACTCGGTTCCAGGACCCCAGGGATCATGACCTGAGCAGAAGGCAGACACTTAACCGACTAGCTGCCCCATACTACTAGTGAGAGGTTATTTTCCATACATTATCTCACTGAATCCTCCCAACAATGCCCTGAGGTAAATATCATTGTTCCATTTTACAGAAGAGGAAACTGAAAGGGTCAGGAAAAGAAAAGAATATCCTCCAAATCATAGGCTACACATGTAGCAGGACTGGGTTCAGTCCTGGGTCTATCTGTGCACTTAACTGCTGTATTATTCAGGCCCTCATCCCACATGAAGCCATGAGGTCCTACTGGGCTTTGAAATTCTGCAGAACAACTGACAGGAAGGGCCAGTCCTCAAGCACTTACTGTGTTGTGTATAAGACTCTGTTTATAACAACCTGGGGATTAACAATGCAGAGAGAAGAGCCTTGGCTGAACTGATAGGCTTAGAGCAGAGTTAATCAGTGGGGAGGAGTGTGGCGGCCTCTGGAATGCCCCTCACAGCCCATTTCTCTTTGGGGGAGAATCAGGAAGCTTCTCATTCTGCATTCAAGTGAACTTCTTTTCCGTGATGTCTTTTACTAATTTTGACCAAGATCAGACCAATAAAGATAAAGGTAAACACTTTATTGGCTTGCCCTAGATGGTAGGGGAAAATAAAGGACTCTATTTTCTGACTCAATATAATATTTGATTTTTCAATAGGAAAACAGCAACGGATAACAGCCAAGAAGTAAAGGTGGGTTGTTCACAGACATGGGGTTGTGGGGCACGCAGTAATGGGAGTATCTTTGACAGGCAGCATATTTTGGGTAAGTAAAATCTTTCTGTTCATCCATCTGTACCAAACCTGGCTATGCTTTACGGGTTTCTGTTGGTTTGTATTGCTTCATGCTTTGCATTAATGAGTCCTCGGCTGAACCAGCTCCCTCCAGCTTGTATCTGTTCCCTTTCCTACTAGCATCTGTGAAAGTTCCCCGGGTGCTGCAGAAGGAAAAGACTTCCTTCCAAGTGTCTAACCCAGTGTTGATGTGGGGTAGGGACATGTAGGCTGACGGACTAAGAAATAGAATGGTTACTCACTTGCCTGGATCTGTTTCCTGACTCCTGGCGCATACAGGGTGTAGCACCTTTCTTGAGTCACTGGACCTCAGTGAACCTCTTCTGTAGAATGGATGTGCTACTAATATTTCCCTGAAGAACTGGTGAGAGAATTCAGAGATGCCCAGAATCTGTGCAAAGTAACGTATACGCAATACATCCCGCCTTCCATTTATTGGCTCCTGTTCCAGGGAAACCTGCCAGCAGGGGGCACTGTGGAAACACCCACCTTGTCTAGGAAACCTTGAATTCTGATTTTAAGTCAGTTGTTGGAAGTCCTTGACTTACTCTATTTTTTCCTTCTCCTTCTTCTTTCCCTTCTGTTTCTAAAAGACATGGTAGAGAAAGCATTCTGGGCAAATCCTGGGATGAAAATGCAAACGACTCCTCCCTAGCCAGGACGGGTCACCTGGGCCGTGTCCTGAAGGGACAGGGGCAGCAGCCAGAAGCCGCAAGACCGCAGCGGGATGCTTTACCCTGAGCTCAAATGCAACCCGATTTCTCTGTTTATATGACTCTCTCTCTCTCTCTCTCTCTCTCTCTCTCTCTATCTGGCACCGTGAGCAGAGACTGACTTACGTCTGTAGCTCTACTACCCAGCCTACTGCTGCGAACTGAGCAGCTGCTCAGTGAGTATCTGTTAAAGAAATGAATGGGAAAAAATGAGTGAAACAAACTCCCATTTGTCCAAGAACTCATGTTACCCCCTTTCGATTCTGCCCTCTCCCCTAATCCGCAGGAACTCCATAAGAGAATGGAGATGTTTTCACTAAAACAAAACCAGCATTTCTTAAGATGCTTCTGGGCCTGACTATTATGAAGCCTTCCTAGTAAAGCAGAGAAGAAAAATTAGTTAGCGAGTAAGATGGGGAGGTGTGGGGTAGGGGCGGCTTCTACTGCCTGCTTGTCCCGCTGGGCAGGGGACTGGGCCGTGGATAGGGTATGGCTGAACTGACCCAGAGGCCTCTCCTGGATGCAGGAAAGGCCTCTTGACTTGTAAGGGTGGGTGCTGTCCTCAGCTTGGAGCTCGTCGTCTCCTGTGTCCCAAAGAAGAAGGAATTTCAGTGTCTTTGTCTTACCCAACCACATTAGAACATACGTAGCCTCCACTGGAATAAAAATCATTATAGATAACCATTGGTCTCAGAGATGATATGCTGCCTGGCTTTGTGCTAAAGGGCCAGATGGAGAAAAATGCAAGCACAGACCCCAGTTTCCTTGAAGTTGTGTTAAGATCCTCTTCAGTCTACTCTGCTTGGTGTGTAATAAATGAAAAATGTCCTTAGGAATACTGTGTGTGTGTGTGTGTGTGTGTGTGTGTGTGTGTGTGTGTGTTTTAAAGAAGAAGCTGTCCGGGGCTTCTGGAGCCCTTTTTGTCTTCACCACCTCCTCTCTGACTTCCGAGTGGTCTTTACTACTGTGTGCCCCCCAGCCCAGACCACCATGGCATGGGTTGCCATTAATATGTCATTTCCCTTTCCTGTTATCACAATATAAAGGACCTTGGCGTTGACCTTTCTATCAAAACATCCTTTGTTTAGAATGAAAAGCTATTCACTGTTAGAGTCTTATCTATAGGGTTTAGCCAGAGGATCAAATCCAAAGAGCAGAATTCGTTTACTTTGTATTAAATGAGCTCAGTTAAGAAGTCTCAATTTTGGCAGAAAGGTGCATTAATCACAAGGAAAAGAACAGATCTCGCTTTTCACAGCTTCTAGTTTACTTTCAGTACAGTCACACAGTGAGGCTTTTGTTCCTGAAAAGTAGCACTGTATTTAAATACAGTAAATATAACAAAATTGCCTTCTTAAAATTACACAAGAGTTCCTCCAGCTCAGGATGCCCATAATGACCTCAGTGTTGCATGAAGAACTTTACGGCTTCAAAAAGGCTCTAAATTAGTTTGGACAGATGGGTTTTATCCCGAGGAAATCAATGAGTTTTTGTGAGTCTGACTTAATTTTTATGCAGCTAGCACTTTGAGATGAAATTAAAATATGTATGAAAAACATATTAAAGTTTCCCTTGGGTCTACGGTTGTTTGTACATTTACAAGGTGTTAAAGAGATGATTTAAAAACTAACCCTGTAAGGGATCAATGCAAGCAGACCATGATTTATGGTCTTCCATGACATTTTTGACACTTGAGGCCTAATGTCTTGTGCGTGTTGAACCGCTAATTATCTTTTAATTCATAAGGGCTTCGTGGTATTTTATAAGTGTAATATAATATATAGGGTTGGATCACATAGAAAAGCTCAGAGAACAACATGCTTTACACGTTTGGTTGAGTGGGTAACATGTGTAAGCAAATTTGGGCCGAACCTGGCTGAAAACACTTCTTCATGATGCTATAAAATTGAATCATTGCTTTTACCTGCCCGGCTCTAGAAAAATCACAGGCTTCTTTATTTATTTATTTTTTATGTGCAGGGTTAGGGCCTTAGTGGATTAGAAATCATATTTCTAATACAAACCAAGTAGTTGCACCATGCCTGGGAGACAGTAGATGCCCAATAAACATTGACTGAATGAATTAATCACTGAATGGTAACTGACCCGGAAGTGTATTTAAAGATTTGTTTATTTGAGAGAGAAAACACGAGTAGGGGGAGGGCAGCGGGAGAGAGACAATCTCCAGCAGACTCCCTGCTGAGCACAGAGCCCGACCCAGGGCTCCATCTCACAACCCTGAGATCATGACCTGAGCCAAAATCAAGGGCAGGACACTGAGATCACAACCTGAGCCGAAATCCAGAGTTGGGCACTTAACCAACTGAGCCACCCAGGCTCTTCCCTCCCACCCACCCCCCCAGAAATGTATTTAATACCAGTTTTTCTCTTTCCTTTCAAATCAGATTATTCAACAAGGTTCATTTAGCGACACACTAAATATTTACCGAACACACCCTGTGCACCAGACAGGGTTCTAGGCACTGGGGGAATACAAAAGACTGACGAGAGGGCTTGCAGCCTGGCATCGAGAAACACCGTGTCCCAGTAAGGCCACCTGATAAAAAGGATCAATGAAGGTGAAGTAAAATTGCAACTGAGATTTGAAGGCAGAGAGATGGCATAAGGAATATATTTACTCCTGTTTTGTGCGGGGGGGCAACGGAGCCACAGGGATGTGCTATAGCTTGTCTGAAACTCTGCAGCTGGATGGTGACAGCACAAGATTAGCTTTGGAGAGCTGGATACTGAGACAGCAGCATGGGGGGGAGAAATACTGTAGCTGCGATGACCACAAGCACAAATGCTTAAGGGTTATAACTCCTGCCTCATGTACAAAGACGAGTCTCTAAAATCATTGCCTGGTTGTTGGTCCCTGCCCCTGAAATGACCGGGAAATTCACATGTACTCCAGGAATGTAAATTTGGGTCTGCTAGGAGTTCTCTAATTAAGCCTCCCCAGCCGGGATGAGAGTCATTCGGGGCATGGGCACCATGAAAAAGAGAGGCGGCCCCTCCTAAATACATTTTAGGGTCATCCTCCACCATTCCTGCTTATAGCAGCCCTCAGGTAAGGACTGATATCAAACCCATATTTTACAGATGATGAAACTGAGTCACAGAGTTGAGTGGCTGTATTGGTTATGAAGCCGGTAAGAGGCTGAGGCAGGCAGGCTGGCTGCAAGCCTACATTCTTACCACAACATTGTACGTATTTGAAAGTCTTCTGAGCACCGCCTGGGGAGCTTGTGTGGGGGGCCCAGAGCAGCGTGGGGTGCTGGTCTTGGGAAGCAACAGCCTCGTAGGGAAATAAGACAAGCACCTCACTGGGCAGAGCACAGGGTGGGTGGTGTGAGAACCCGGAGATGGGGAACAGATCCAGACTGGGGCAAGTGAAAGTCACAGAGGGTATGACTTACGGGGCCATGTGACAAGAAGGTGTCTGCATGACAATCCCAGGAAATCCACCTGTCAGAGACTGCGATTTTCCTCACTCAAGAAAGTCTGGGGGTGCCGCAGGCATAAGGATAAAAGCTAGAAGTCTATTTAGCTGAAGCAGAGAATGTGGAGAACAATTCAATGGGAATCGATAATAATACTTACCAATGGCTAATAATCTCTAATAATCTGTGAAGTTATCTAGGAACATCATCTATGCACAATTAAGTGCAAGAGTATATTACCGGGATGGATTCACAGATACCTTTGCCTTGAATGCCTACTTACTTGCAAGGTAGATTTTAATTCTAGAGACAGCAAGAGTGCAGGAATAGTATCTTTGGTTACTTGCTTTACAACTTTATTTGAGACAAAATTGATGCTGAACAAGTTGCAATGTATAAAAGGTACAATTTGCTGAGTATCAACGTATGAAGACACCCATGAAATCATCACCACGACCAAGAAAATGAATGTTTACAGTACCCATCGCATAAACTTTCCTCATGCTCCTTTGTAATGCGTCTCTCCTTACCTCTGCCTCCAGGCAGTCACTGGAGTCACTGGAGGAATCAGCAGCCACTGATCTGCTTTCCCATCATGTAGGTCACTTTGCCTCTTCTAGAGTTTTTAAGATTCACCTATACTGTGTAAATCAATAGTTATTATTATGATGATTATTGCTGAATAGTATTACATTATCTGTTTGCCTGTTTGCAAACATCTGCGTTGATCCCGGTTTCTATTGCTAGTAAATTGCGGTGAACACTCCTGGGTAAATCCTTGGGAGGACGTATGCCTTCATGGGTGTGTAGTGGAATCTTACTGTGGTTTTACCTTGAAACTCCTTAAAAACCAATGACGCTGAGCATCTTTTCATGTGCTTATAGGCCATTCTTCTATTTTATTTTATGAAGTGACTGCTTGAGTTTTTACCCATTGTTTTTTTTTTTTTTTTAAAATGGGTTGTTTCCCTTCTTATCATTAGTTGGATGAGTTCTTTATATATTCTGGATATAAATCTGTTTGTTGTTCGATACATGTGTTGCAAGTATCTTTTCCGGGTGGTGGCTCATCTTCTCTTAACAATGGCTTTTGAATAGCGAAAGCTTGTAATTGTAGATCAAGTCCATTGTTAAAGAAGTCCATATTAACTTCTTCTTTTTGGTTTGTGCTTTCTTGTGTTCTAGGAAACTCATGTCTTCCCCAAGGGCTCAAAGATTTTCTCCTGGAAGCTTTACAGTTTTAGGTTTTGCATTTAAGTCTACAATCCACTTTGAGTTTATTTTTAGGTACGGAATATAAGGGTGATGTTTCCTCCCCCACGCCCCCACCGCCCAATGGATATTCAGTAGATCTGGCATTATTCAGTGAAAAGACTTTCCCCCTTTTCCATTGAATTGACCTGGAACTTTTGATGTAAATCACTGGTAGTATATGTGTGGGTGTATTTATGAAATCTCTATGCTGTTCTATTGATCTCTATGTCTATCTATTTGTTAATATCAAACTATCTTGATTAGGGCAGATATGAAGTAGGGTAGATTTAAATCAGATAGACTAAGTCCTCCAAATTATCTTTAGTTATTCTAGGTTCTTTGTATTTTCATATAAATTTTAGGATCAGCCTGCCTGTCAATTTCTAGTTTAAAAAAAAAATCCTACTGGAATTTGCTTGGGGTTGTGTTGAATTTATAGATCAACTCAGAGAGAACTGCCATCTTAGTAATAGATGGGATAATCTGTGAACTATTTACAAAGACTCTCAATCAGCAATGTTTATGAATAACATCTATAATAATAATTATCATTGAATAATAATCTCTAATAATCTATGAAGTTACCTAGGGACATAATCTATTTCTCAAGGTAGGCCTTCCTCCTCACAGCATTTCTTTTCCAACACTTTACACTTGCTAGTGTAGCGCTCTTGGACACCTTTTATTAGATTTATTCCTAAGTATGCTGTGTCATAGGCAAATGTGAGTAATAGACGACACAGGCTGTCTAGCAGTGGATGACAGAATGAATTAAAGAAAGGGTTAAGGGGCACCTGGATGGTTCCATCAGTTGAGCATCTGACTCTTGGTTTCAGGTCTGGTCGTGGTCTCAGGGTCATGAGATCAAGCCCTGCATCTGGCTCTGTGCTCAGTGCAAAGTCTGCTTAAGATATCTCTCTCAGGGTACTTGGATGGCTCAGTGGGTTAAGCCTTTGCCTTCAGCTGAGGTCATGTTCTTGGGGTCCTAGGATTGAACCCTACATTGGGCTCTCTGCTCAGCAAGGAGCCTGCTTCCCCCTCCTCTCTCTGCCTGCCTCTCTGCCTACTTGTGATCTCTCTCTCTCTGGCAAATAAATTAAAAAAAAAAAAAAAAGACTCTCTCTCTCTCTCCCTCCCTCTGCCCTACCCCCTTGCCCCTGCCCGATAAATAAAGAAAATCTTAAAAAGTCCATGCAGCGTCCTCTCTGGGAAAGACTGACAGAGGAAAGGGGGTTTTAGGTTAGAAAAGGAAAGAAAGAAAGAAAGAAAGAAAGAAAGAAAGAAAGAAAGAAAGAAAGAGTTAAGAGGATAGAACAGTAGTCTGGGTGAGAAGTCTAGTTGAAGAAATAAATCAGAAGGACATCCAATGACAACAGCCACTGACCTTTATGAAGACTGTGGCTGTGGAAGGTGGTGGCATATAGGAAATGTCACCCTGGAACCACCAGGAGGGTGGAGAGCTGACACCATGCAGAACCCTCAAGTGAAAGACAAAGTTCAGGGCATTAAATGCTGCTCACTTCTAAATTCAGTTCCATGTGGTCCACACAAGTGGCTTCTGAAATGCCTTGTCCTGCAAGATACCTTCTAAACAAAAGGTGGCCCTCTGCCCCTTAAGGTTACCGATGGCACCACGCAGGCAGGGTGGCTGATGCTTGAACCAAGGATCTCAGAGCTCCCGGAAGCTTGGACACCACCCAGGCCATTCTTCTAGACTTCTGTTTGGAAAATGGAAGGCCTAATGTATGTAGAAAATCTGATTTTGCATCTAAGAATCTGTGTATGTACTACATAGATGTTCATACACAAATTCTTAGATTAATATATGCATGAATATGCATATTTTAGATGAGCATGTGTAGTACATGTATACCCTTAGACAATATATGTGTTAACAGGCATACTGACACACATATCCTTAGATGAATTTATACACTAATCTACATATTAGTATACATACTCTTCAGTAGACATGGGTGTGTTTCACTTCAGATCATGATCACGGTGGGCCGAGCCAATTCATGTTTGTGGGGGATGATGGAAATAGGGAGGTAATCCCTAGTGAGGGAAGAGGAACCAACACTTAGTTAGCTCCTACTGTTTGCCAGGCACTGTTCTAACAAGACACATGATTACACGAGAGAGCTCAACTCTGAACAATTACGTGTTTAAAATGACACCAGCCAGATGATAGTATCTATCCCCTCTCAAGAGATGAGGAACCAGGCTTGGACAAGTACAATCATTCCCCACAGGCCCTAGTTGGTGGTAGAGACAGAGACGGGTCCTATGACAAGGAAATCGATGACACATGTTCTCTGCCTTTTGAACATGAGGGCTGATGAGTACAGCACGGAAAATCACCACAACACGCTCTCTTTCCCTCTCTCACTCTCTCTCTCTCGCTCTCTATATAATACATAAAATCCAAACGACACGCTTATTTAGCCAATATCACGCCTACGGAATTTTTATTTTTATCCAACCCCATGGAAAAAGATGCAAATGAGTAGCATACCTGCATTTATATTTGATTACTTTCTAGTTAAAGCAAGCCATTAAACTGTTTACTCACATTTATGAGGGCAGGATTTGAATTTTTATGTATTCTAGTTAAATGGGGAGCTTTTTCCACCCCTGCGAGCGCTGTAGCAATGAGAGCTGAGACCTTCGCATGACTGCGAAGCTGCAGGCACGGAGCCTTATGCATTCATTTCTGGTAGATTCGGACAAGCTTCTGCTGGGGTGTGTGCTACTGACACACACACAGGAAGCGGCCCTTCCTCACTTCACACTGCAGGCAAGCACAGCCGGCTGACGTGCACGTCGGGGTCTGACTGGTTGTAAAAAGCTGTCAGCAGGGTGAAATTCATTGCCCCCCAAACCATGAAAGTAACAGCAGCCTTGGTAGCTCTTGCTTATTGAGTCTCTTTGGATATTAGGCAACCTGCTAAGCACTTTACAGATAGAATCTGTGTTTTTTTTTTTTTTTTTTTTTTTCCTTAAGGAGTCTATTTCCTCTACCCAGAACTTTTCCCATCTCCACTCTTTCCCTCAACACCCCCATTCCTCAGCTGTCTCTCCCATCAAGAAGACGTCCCTGACCTCAGGCTAGGGTAGATCCTTCCCTTTGGTTTTCCCATAACTGCTCAGATTCCCAATGCAAAACTTTCCAATCCCAACACACAATTCACTTTATAATAATTCATGCCCACCTGTCTTTAACTCCCATGAGGCCATAGGCTCGGGGAGATCAGACACTAGATCTGGGTTACCAAATAAGTATTTATATCACAGATATCTTATCACCACTGCCTATTTTGTGCCCCACCCTGGTTACTTGGTACTTGCTTAATATTGGTTAATTGAATACAGTGGAAATGATGATCATTCTCATTTTATGGGTGAAGAGACCATGGGTCAGCAAGTTAAATCACCTAAGAGCCATTCAGCCATGACATATCAGAGACAGAACTGGAAACAAGCATGTCGAAAAGCCTCTTCAGCCACACTGCAGTGCCTCAAGAGACTGTCACCCTCTCCTAGGATACGCTCTGGCTCCAGCCCAAATCTCTTCTTAATTATGAATACATAGATATTGATAATATTATGCACATTACAATATTACAATAATACAAAGTTATAATACTATATATATAAGTTGCAATATTATAATATATATTTTATATATTTTAATTTTATGAGTATATATTAATATATAATATACTAATATATTTCTATTAATATATCATATCATTTATCATATATTTTATATAAATTATATGTTATTTATAATATATAAATGTATAATCAAATATATTTTATATATATATATATATATATTTTTCCCCCCTGAACTTCTTATTTCTCTTATATTTTTCTAGGCAGAACCCCAAAGATTTATCTCTTCTTATCCTCATTTCACTGGAAAACAAATATTCTGTTATTGTCTCCATGTCTCTTTAAGAATCAGAACATGCTAATCAGGGAAATACAAATCAAAACCACAGTGAGATACCACCTCACACTAGTCAGAATGGCTAAAATTAACAAGTCAGGAAATGACAGATGCTGGCGAGGATGCGGAGAAAGGGGAACCCTCCTACACTGTTGGTGGGAATGCAAGCTGGTGCAGCCACTCTGGAAAACAGCATAGAGCTTCCTCAAAATGTTGAAAATAGAACTACCCTATGACTTAGCAATTGCACTACTGGGTATTTACCCTAAAGATACAAACATAGTGATCCGAAGGGGCGCGTGCACCCAAATGTTTATAGAAGCAATGTCTACAATAGCCAAACTATGGAAAGAACCTAGATGTCCATCAACAGATGAATGGATAAAGACAACTATCATATGATCTCCCTGATATGAGGAAGTAGAGATGTAACATGGGGGGTTAAGGGGGTAGGAGAAGAATAAATGAAACAAGATGGGATTGGGAGGGAGACAAACCATAAGTGACTCTTAATCTCATAAAACAAACTGAGGGTTGAGGGAGGAGGGGGGTTGGGAGAAGAGGGTGGGGTTATGGACATTGGAGAGGATATGTGCTATGGCCCGTGCTGTGAAGTGTGTAAACCTAGCGATTCACAAACCTGTACCCCTGGGGATAAAAATATATTATGTGTTTATAAAAAAAAAAAAGAATCTAACATGCTAAGCAGAGAGAGATGCTATCCATATGCCCAGTTTCCTGGTTCAGAGACAAAAATGACTTTCTGAAACCCACCTAGTTCTTAACAGCAAGGGTAAAACCAGGGCCAAATGTCTTGGTGCTTAAATGTTACCATCCTACTTAGTAATCAGCTAGTCTGCGCAGAGCTGAAATGAAAGTGTGTGTGTGTATGTGTGTGTGAGTTTGTGTGTGTGTGTGTGTGTGTTTCTGCTCCTTGTTCTAAGAAAAGGAGCAGCCATGGCAGGTGACGGAGGAGGGGACAGTGAAGCTGACAGTTTTCCTACAAGTGTCTAGTCCACCAAAGCACACTCCTTTCCCTGTCGATGGCCCATGCTCATTGCTTTCATCCCTGTGTTTGCTCATTCTCTCTCTACCTTCAGCGATGCCTTCCTTTGCTCTCTGCTAGCATCATTTCCAAGCTCTGCTCCCAGTGCCCTCTACCACAGAGTCTATCCTCCACTGTTCCAGTGAGACGGACTCATTCCTGGACTCCCCCTCCATGTGGTTTGAAGTCCTGTTACCATGCGTCCGCTTTGTGTCCAGATTTACCAACGGCTCTCACCTGGAAGGTCGGGATGCTTGGGGTTCACTTCCGCATTGTCCACAGTACCTTGCACATCACAGGACCCCCTCCCTGAACCGAACACATGTGCCTGCCTGATGCCGTAGAAGACAGCTGCTAGCTCTCCCCACATCTTGCAAGCGGATTTTTTTTTTTTAAAAGATTTTATTTATTTATTTGACAGAGATCACAAGTAGGCAGAGAGGCAGGCATAGAGAGAGAGAGAGAGGAGGAAGCAGGCTCCCTGCTGAGCAGAGAGCCCGATGCGGGACTCGATCCCAGGACCCTGAGATCATGACCTGAGCCGAAGGCAGCGGCTTAACCCACTGAGCCACCCAGGCGCCCCTTGCAAGCGGATTTTGAAACAGAATTCTTGACAAATTATGGGAAGACAAAAGAATGTTCTGTGCAAGGTGTTTTTATTCCAGGTGCTGGAATCACCCAACCACGCCTTATCCTGGTGCTAAAATAAGCCATCAAAGGGATACTAAACCATGATGCATGAACTTAAAAGTGGACTGAGAAAAGACATTGCTTTGAGATTTCCTGGTTACTCCTCGGGTGAGGTCTGCATTCATTCATCTGACCTATGATTTGGGGATGTCAGTCTGTCACTGAAACTTGGAAGTCAGCATTTTCAGCACAAAGACCGTGGCCTCGCTTTTTCTGTATCTACCATAAGGTCTGTGGCAGGGTTTTGTTGTCAAAACCTCTGCTCCAGCAATTCAAAGCAGCAGAAACTCATCGCAGGTTGGGAAAACAGTCACTATGCAACTCAAAATTGTTGAAGATTCTGAACCAAGGTGAAGTCACCCATGGGGAGGTATGAAACCCAACAGGAAAGGAAGTCTGGTTTGACAAGGAGGGCACTTTCTCTTATTAGCCAACAAAATATGTGGGATTTAGTTTTTAAAATTTTATTTATTTATTTATTTAAAAGAATGAGAGAGAGAGAGAGAGAGAAGGAGCACAAGTAGGGGAAGGGCAGAGGGAGAAGCAGACTCCCCGGTGAGCGGACTTGGACATGGGACTCAATCCCAGGACTCCAGGATCATGACCTGAGCTAAAGGCAGACACTTAACCAACTGAGCCACCCAGGAACACCCCCAGGTGCCTATTTAATGCTTATCTCTATGAAAATGTTGATAATTTGGTCACTCCTCCTATAAGCCATTCAATCTTCATAAGGTGAGCGACTTTGGGAACACTGAGCAGTGGGCAAGATGGAATTGTAAAGATGGTTGAGAAACCAGATCAGTGCACTTTGCAGAGTACCGATCCAAAAGAAGCAGCACGAGTTTGTTTCTACATGGGAAGTCAGCCTTCCCACAATAAACAACAATTGTTTGCCCAATTCTCTGTTGCCCACAAAACACATGCATTGGTTTAAAACACAGTGATTCTCATGCCTTCCTGCCAGACTTGGTGGCACTCGGCCACACGAGCTTTCTTTCAACTGAAACAAGAAAATTCCATACTTCTGGGGTGCCTGGTTGGCTCAGTCAGTGAAACAACTGCCTTTGGCTCAGGTCATGATCCCAGGGTCCTAGGACTGAGTCCCTGAATCTGAGCTCCTTGCTTAGCAGGGAGTCTGTTTCTCTCTCTCCCTCTGGCACTCCCCCTGCTTATGGGCTCCCTCCCTCAAATGAACAAATAAAAATCTTAAAAAAAAAAAAGAAAGAAACAAAGAAAGGAGGGAAAGAAGGAAGGAAGGAAGGAAGGAAGGAAGGAAGGAAGGAAGGAAGGAAGGAAGGAAGGAAGGAAAAGAAAAGAAAATCCCATGTTTTTTTCCACCCCAGAGCCTTTGCACATGCCTCTTCCTTTCCCTAGAATGCTCTTCTTAACTTATTCACTTTTCCAATTTTTTTAAAAAAATATTTTACGTATTTATTTGACAGAGAGAGGGAGATAGATCACAAGTAGGAAAAGAGGCAGACAGAGAGAGAGAGGGAAGCAGGCTCCCTGCTGAGCAGAGAGCCCGATGCAGGACTTGATCCCGGGACTCTGAGATCATGACCTGAGCTGAAAGCAGAGGCTTAACCAACACTGAGCCACCCAGGCACCCCACTTTCCCAACTTTTATTCCCCTGGCCAATTCCTCCTTATTTGAGCAGAGCATATCTGCTTATATGAGCAGATTCCTGGCTCTGCTCAAACGGCATGTAGTTTGGTAAGGAAATCTACCCATAACTATCCCCCTCCAATTGTACATTGGCTCAACCTAGGAGTTGGACACTCTTGTAGCATCCTCTACTCTTACTTCAGAACAGTAACCACAGTAAGATACAGTTACATATGTATCTATGTGATTATTTGATTAATATCTGCCTTCCCTATAGAGTGAACTCTCTGAGGGCACTCACAAGATATATTTTGCTCAAAATTGCTTTGCCCATGCCTAGCACAGTGCCTGGCACATAGTAGGGTCCAATAAATTACCGGTTGAATAAGCCTTCGAATCACTGCAGAGCACTATCAGTTATGCGAAGGACCTCTTCAAAAATCAACTGGTGAATCCATTCCTAAAACCTTCATAGAGAGAGAAGTGGAGCCACTGAACCCCAAACTACCAGCTCCCGTGCAAATTCACACCCCAACCCTGGATTTCCCCAGAATCCCCAAGTCTGGCTTGCTGTGAATTCAGCCTCTCTCATTTCCTTCAGTGAGTTTAAACCAGAGCGTGCTCTGTGGGTTAATTTCCTCTTTTAAAAGCAGGTACTGTATAACAAAATAGCAAGAGCCATGGCTGAATTCTAGAATAGCACACACTCGCCAGCCCCATCCTTGGAAGGCTAGCCACAGACATGGGGAGATTATTAACACAATAAACCATAATTCTGCAAATTTGTACTCAGGGACCTTTTTACTGCCTGGTTGGGGACTATTTAATCTATGGCTTGACTCCTTGGTTACTGGATTACTTGGTTACTAAGTAACCAGGTAATTGACACATGAACCACAAGGATTTACAGAAGATGCTGTATCCAATATTAATTTTTATGAACTTAGTAAAAACTCCAGTTACATATTTAGAGTTTTAAATGAAGTTTATGGCATTTTAATATCCACATTCCATATCATACCTAATTTCCTAACAGGTTTAGGTTTTCTCGTAATACTGGCTCTGAGAAAGCTTTTTGGAATTTTTCCCTTTATTGATCATTTTTTTTATAACTCTCTGGTACCACATAACTCATTCTAAAATTAAAACACCTAAAAATATTTCCATGAAGCACATGCATAGTCTCGGCCTTGTTCTCCTGTGAAATTTTCATTTACGATATGGTGAAAGGGGATTGGCACTGGAGACCCGGAGACCCGGAGACCTGTCTTTGAATTTCTTCTTCACTGTTTGCTGTGTGACCTGGCCCTACCATGTAATCTCTGAGCTTCCGTCCCCTTACAAGTGGCAATAATTCTTTAATTTTCAGGAAAGCGTTGTGGATTAAATGAAATAATAATAAATGAAGGAATTGTATAACCTGTAAAATGTTTTATTAATAATAATACAAATGTTTTATTATTAATAATAGTATAAAATTTTATTATATAAATGTTTTATTATTATTAATAATATTACCAATGTTTTATTATACAAGGGTTTTACTACTACTAATAATAATGTGGACATGTTCTACTATTCTTATTAAAGCATTCTTACATTTTTGTCTTTGATTCCATAAGTACCATGATTATAGCCGTTTTTTTTTTTTTAAGATTTTATTTATTTATTTGAGAGAAAGCAAGAACGAGAGAGAGAGAGAGCATGAGAAGGGGGAGGGTCAGAGGGAAAAGCAGTCTCCCTGCCAACTTGATCACAGGACTCCAGGTTCATGACCTGAGCCAAAGGCAGTTACTTAACCAACTGAGCCACCCAGGTGCCCCAGATGCTGACCTTTTAAAATAGAGTTTTGTTCAAGGACCTTCTTTCAAATCCTAATTTGGAAGCCATTAAGAGTGGGAAGTGTTAGTCCTAATGGTTTTTGATTTCACTTTTGTTCAAATTTGGCCTTGGCCAGTGGATTTTAACCATGTTACAGAGCACCCCCAAACCAGCCAGGCAGGAAGGCTTGTCTTTACTGTCCCAGCGGCAGTGCACAGGTGCTGGGCAGCCACTCCGGGATTTGCTCCCTTTCCAATGCTGGCACAGAAACCTCCAGGACACTGGTCAGAGTGCCCACTTCTCTAGAACCTCTGGCTTCCCTTTGCCACTCTGTTAGTTTTAAACTAACACAGGACATCTGTTAGCAGGAATCAGAAAGAAGGAAGCTTGGAGTTTTAAAAGCATTGGTTCACCCCAAGCTCATGTTTGTATCTACAGATTGGATTTTCACTGGCCGCCGTACCCAACTCCATACATGTTCCTTCCTGGAAGGAGGTGGAAATTAAGCAATGTGATCTTTTGATATCTGCAGTAAAAAAATGCCCTTGTAGGGGCACCTGGGTGGCTCAGTAGATTAAAGCCTCTGCCTTCAGCTCTGGTCATGATCCCAGGGTCCTGGGATCGAGCCCCACATTGGGCTCTCTGCTCTTCGGTGAGCCTGCTTCCTCTTCTCTTTCTGCCTGCGTCTCTGCCTACTTGTGATCTCTGTCTGTCAAATATGTAAAAATTAAAATAAAAAAAAATTCCCTTGTAGAGGGCTCTCTGCAGACACAAACCCAACAGTTTTTGAGCGCTCTAAGGCTGACTGGAACCTATTAGACCTCCCCTCTCCTGATTCGCCCGTGCGTTATAAAAAGCAAACGAGAGCTAACATTTGTATGGATTGTACCTTCCCCGTAAGTGATGTATATTTATTTTATTTCTTTCCCTTCTAATACTCCCCAAAAGGGGACACCACTTAGATGGAATACCAAGGTTCAGAGAGGTGAAGTGGCTGGCCGGGGTTCACACAGCCTGGTGTGGGCAGAACCAGAGCTTGATGAGGTTCTCATCGCTTCCTTCCTTCTACTCTACCCCCAACGAACTTGGAAGTTATGCTCATTGCCGGTCCTGTTAATTTCAGCTCAGCATCCCACTCCTTCCAGGCAAACCCTCCCCAGAGCCACAGCCTACACTCTTTATTAGCATGAAATCCTACAGAATATTTGGGTTTAGATACATCCCTCCCCCCTTCCCAAACCTAATTGAAAATATCCTGCTAAAACGTGGCTGCTGTTTAATTTGCGAGGAGCCTGGGCGATCCTTCCTCTACCTTCCTTCTTAGATGAAAAAGGAGCTTCACACAACAAAGCATTTTTTTTTTTTATCTAAATAAAATAATTGCAACTAAGGGGATGGCATCTGTATGGAGCAAATCCGTGGAAGAGGTCGATCTCATTCCCGTTTTCACGTTCTCCTATTATTTTAGAAGGCCATACAAGGTCCAAGAAAAACATCCTCTCTGGCAAAGGCTGCCAGAGGAAAGGGGGTTTCAGCTTAGAAGAGAAAAGCAGAGACAGATTCTTCGAGACACATCTTTGTTCAAATACCGATGACACTACCGCACATGAAGTCAGAGCGGTCTGACTTAGCCACATCGAAACTGATTTTAAAAATTACCCGATGCACAGTGTATAGGAAGAATGCCATTAAACAGAGCTTTTTTTATGCTGGAGGGAGAGACACTCCTCCCGCACCTTCTCCCCCAGCTGCTGTGCAATATTAAGACCATTTGAAGAATGTAGTATATTATGGGCATGAAAAGCAGAGGGAAGAGAATGAGGTATCCTGGATTCACCTTGGCACTTTGTGAATTATAAATGCCTCTTCCCCGTACCATGCCCCTCTTGATCCAGGCCCCGTCTCCCCCAGAAAAGAACTTGAACCTGGAGTCTCCCGTGAAACAGGTTCCCTGATCATGGGATAGAAGTGAGGTATCCCAGAAAGAGCCCTTTGAAATTCAGGGTCCCATGTGAGGCTCTGTGCAGGATTCCCGTACAATGAGCTGACCTTGCTCTCAGGGGGCACCCGGACCCGCCCTGGGATGTCCGCCCCCACCGCCCCTCCGGCAGCCTGAATAACAGATGAGCTAAATAATAGGTAACACCTGTAGGAGGTTTTATAGTTTACAAAGTGTTTTTACATAGTCATTACAAGGCAGGGGCTCTCCAACGGAGAGGCCAGTCCCCTGATGATTTCTGGGGGCACCCACTGTATTTTAAAAAGTATACATTCTAAAATAGATTTTATCATCTTGTTTTCCATGTCTGCACAAACAAATTAGGGCCTTTAGCAAATACACACACACACACGCACGCACGCACGCACACGCGCGCGCACACACACACGCACACACCACCCATCTCATCCTGTCTGTGCTACTAAGAAGGTCATTACAGAATATTAAAAATACTAATTCCCAAGGCTTTACAGGCAGTCTGGTTCCATGACAGGGCACGAGGGTACAGTTGTAAGTGGACTTCCTTCTGGTCTCTGAGTGTGTATCTCTGTGACTGTGGATAATACATTTGAGAATCTTCAGGAATGCAAGGCCAGGTACCACCCACGGGGTCTCTTGTTCCCACTGTGACAGGCCAGTTCCAAGACGGCCATCCACCTGCACACCGGGGAGAACTTCCTGCTCTGCAGAGCTTTGCAGAGCCTGCCTAGGGACATACTAATGATCTAATGTGCTTAAATAGCCAGGCTCATGCCTAGAAAGGGAGAAAGAGTCTTTAAGCAGAAGTATGATATGAACAACTCAAGAAGCTCTTTGATGGCGTGACAGCCATGAGCAGTAGAAAGACCCGATCTCTTGAGTTGAATATCTTTTCAGAGAGAGTCTGATACCCTGGCCTTTGCACAATGTCTTATATGATTGGGTCATAGGGATGTAAGCTGAGAAATCTAGTGGTGCCCTCAAGGTTCACCTTCTGAGAAAATCACCCTTTGGATTTAATCGCACTATTGTTGATGGAGGCATCAAGTAATCCAGGTAGAGATCAGAGACAGTTTTCCCTCTCCCAGATAGACACAACTTAACAAAACACTCTACTGCATGGCTGAGATCAGTTCTTTTTAAAGAGTTGAGAATCCTGGAGTTCCCTATGGAATTCAGACCTTTGGTTGCTTTATCAGTTACTATACTTTGGCTGTGAGTCAAAGAAATCTTTTCTCAAACTACCTTAAACAGAGAGGAAGTTCATTATCTCAGTTCATAGACAGTCCGGAGGTAAAGTGAGCCAAGCACAATTAGGGCTTTTGCTCTGTTCTTCCGCTGCTTTCTGGGCACTCCCTTCTTCTGAGTGTCGGCTTTGAGCTGGGACTGAATTCAGCCGGGTCATTGGCATTTCTGTGCATTTTTTAAGCTGAGGTGCTCGTTGTCTTTGTTCTGGACTATGTTTATCAAAAAAAAAAAAAAAAAGTGTGTCTAGTGAATAGCTTTGGAAGAGGGATAGTATCTCCCTCTGGAGCAGAGGGCAGGCAAATGTGCTAACTGTCCATTATAAAAGATACAGGTTCCCTAAGCTCAGAATTCCTGGTGTAACCTTTTCTGCACGGCCTGGAAGGAATCTGGGCTGGGAACCAGATTCAATTATGCTCGTGCTCAGGCGGTTCTCTGTGCCCTAATAAAGTCTTCTGTCTCTGACCCAGGCAGGGGTCTCGTGTCATCTTTCAGCATCTCTGAAACTGTGGGAGTCTCATTTTTCAGCTTGCCGATGGGGAAAAACACCGGCTCCTTCCTCACACACGTGTGATCCCAAGTGGATCTGGGCAAGGGCATAATATGACTACCATTAGCACTGGGGCAATAGGCTTTCCTGTTTAAGGTCTATAAGAAAGAGAGAAAAATCTCTTCCTTATTTAAAGAATATTAACCCTAGCCTTCATTCTGATGGGGTCCGTCTAGCTCACGAGCCTGTCACAAGGACAAAACAGTCATAGGGAGAGAGGTAAGACTTAAGCCTGGGATCTGGAACCTATCATTGGCAAAGTCAGCTGCTCTTGAGAAACAGGGCTGGTGTAGGGACTAAAGAAAACCTGGATTCCAATAGGATATGGGAAAAGTCACAGACACTGGCAACCCAGTGTCTTCTCTCTACGGAGCAGCTGTGACCGAGGTACCCATTCGCTACGTGCTTCTGCATGCCCATGGACCAGGGCTTTAGGAACTCTCTCCTACCGGCATCACATGGGACTCTGCCAATTGTACTTTCTAGCTGCTCGTATTTCAAGCCACTAGCTATGAGTTTAGACGTTAAGGGATCTGGTTCAGATCATAAATGTTATACAAATCAACCAGTATGGATTAAATGCTGCCACAGTCTATAACTGCCGAACGAGGGTCATGATTTCAGGCTGGTTAACAGACTCTAATACACTGAATCGTTTCATGAAATCCTAGTCCAAAGGCATTCATCATAAGTGTGAAATTGTATATGGTCTTGTGGAAAAGCAGCAGGTCACAGACAAGTCTGCCTTCTGCTCACAGAGCAAGGTTGGAATGAAAACTGAAGGCTGACTCAGGTGGCTATGCTTCTGGGGGACAGTGCTACACTGGCCTTTGATGGGACCCAGTTATTTATTTATTTTTTTAAAGATTTCATTTATTTATTTGACAGACAGAGATCACAAGTAGGCAGAGAGGCAGGCAGAAGGAGAGAGAGGAGAAAGCAGGTTCTCCATGGAGCAGAGAGCCTAATGTGGGGCTCGATCCCAGAACCCTGGAATCATGAACTGAGCCGAAGGCAGAGGCTTTAACCCACTGAACCACCCAGGTGCCTTGGGACCCAGTTATTTCACAGGAGTTAAGTACACACAGGAATGGGGGTCGTGCTGGAGAATATTGAATGGATTTACCCATGTTGAGGGTCACCGAACTTTGGGCCAATGCCTCTTCTCTTATCCCCAATGACTAGGATGTACTTTTGTGAGGCTGCTCATAATGTGTCCCCACATTGGCTTTTTGGAAAGAAAAATAATTTTATAAGCCCATGTCCTCCTGCAAAGATTGGCCAGTTGACTTAAAAAAAAAAAAAAAAAAAGCATTCTTTCTGCCCCTGTACTGAACTGGAGCTTGAAGATGAAACTCAACGTCCAGAAAGATCCCGGCTACGTCATCTCCACTCTGGAGAACCTTGGGGATGTTATTTCATTTCTTTGAGCTTATTCTGTCATCGTCCCTAAGAAGATCATGTCATATACATCACAGGTTGCTCTGAGTATTAAATAAGATCGTGTTTATGAAAGAAAAGTCTTTTAAAATGACGTTTGGCATCTGGAGACCTCATAAATGTTAGTTACTTTTGAATTAAACTGAGAAAGTATATTCATAGGCAAGACAGTTTTGTCATCAAACTCAGTACTCACTTTTTTTCTAATTTAGATGCTATAAAACGGATATTCCTGTCCCTTTCTTCAGCAAAACTGCCTCTTCAAATTCTTTTGTAGCCCTGAAAACGACTTTATCTGTTTTCCTTTGTATCTGGAGGTCACTTCATAACACTAATAACTGGGGGCACCTGGGTGGCTCGGTGGGTTAAGCTTCTGCCCAGAGTACTGGGATCAAGCCCCGCATCAGTCTCCCTGCTCAGCAGGGAGCCTGCTTCCCCCTTTCTCTCTGCCTGCCTCTCTGCCTACTTGTGATCTCTGTCTTATAAATAAATAAAATATTTAAAGAAAAACACTGATAACTGGAATACAGGTACCATGTATAGTTGGCGGAATAAGGGAACCCTAAAGATATCTACTTCCTAGTCCCTGCAACTGTGAATGTTTCTTTTTTCTTTTTTTTTTTTTTTTTAAGATTTTATGTATTTATTTGACAGAGAGAGATCACAAGTAGGCAGAGAGGCAGGCAGAGAGAGGGGAGGGGAAGCACGTTCCCTGCCAAGCACAGAGCCAGATAGGGGGCTCGATCCCAGGACCCTGAGATCATGACCTTAGCCGAAGGCAGAGGCTTAACCATCTGAGCCACCGAGGCAGATGTGATCAAGGACCTTGAAATAAGGGAGTATTCTGGACTGTCCACATGGGCCCAATCTGATCACGTAGGTCTTTAAAATCAGATATCCTCTCCCAGCCGTGGTCAGAGGGAGACACAACCATGAAAACATGGTCAGAGAGAGGCAACATGGCCGCTCTGGAGATGGAGGACAGGCAAGAGGCAAGGGATCCGGGCAGCCTCTAGAAGCCTGAAAAGACAAGGGAGTTCCTTCTCCCCTCACACTGACAGACAGGCATGTAGCCCCACCCACAGCTTAATCCTAATCCAGGATCACGCTTCCACTCCACAGAATTGTAAGATAATACATTTGTGTGGTTTTAAGCCACTGAGTTTGCAGTCATTTGTTACAGCAGCAGAAGGAAACTAATAGACTGTGAAATCAGCCTTGTTCTAAATACTTAACACATTTTATCTCTCACAATTTCATAAAGACTCCCTAAGGTAAATCCTATAGAAAATTCATACTTAGAGAGACTAGGAAAGTTGTTCAAGATCTCACAGCTGAAGTCAGAGCTGGCCCTCCCCTCCAGCGCCTGCCTATTTCATTTTACATGGCTGCTCCAAGTTGCCTTCTCGCCCTTATCCCAATCCCTCGCAAAACTCAATAGTTAAAGTAATTCATTACATAACTGAAAACTTGAAATAAAACGAAGTCATGACATTGCCTCTGGACCGCTGTTTACATGAGCCATGAAAATAACTTAACGACTTTGCCTGGTGTGCATCTTTTCTTGGTTCTTTGTAGAGATCTACAGCAACTGTAGTGGAATTTCTTGAGTTACTATGGGCCACCTACCTTACGGGGACGCTAGAATGGAGACGCTCTCCCCTCACAGGGCTCTGCTACATCGCAGCTCGGAGCTGCGATTACGACCACCTGTCTCAAGATTGGCAAGGGAGGTTTCTGGGTCTATCTACTTTCAGCTCTTAGAACTCACGGGGACATTTGGCAAAATTCCACCATGTCCCTGAAGCTCCTCGGCATCCTTCTTGTTTTTGCCTTTTATTCCCGGCAACTCCATTACCCTGGAAGGCTCCCAGCCTCCTCGCAACCAGCCAAAGAGAGCGTCTCCTCCTGTCTCATGCCTCATCTTTACTGGAGCAATGACTCGTGCTTTAATCCGTTCAGTTGAAAATAACCTGCTCTTGCCTCTGCTCACTGGCTTTCTTTCCTTTCCTCTCTTCCCTCCTCCTTCCTTTCCTTCCTCCCTTCCTTTTCTTTCTTCCTCTTTCTCTTCTTCTTTTTCTTTTCTTTATTTCCTTTTCTTTCATCTTCCTTTCTTTGCCTTTATTTCCGTTAATTTCCTTTCTTCTTTCATTCTTCCTTCTTTCCTCCCTCCCTCCCTTTCATCCTTTCTTTTCTTTCTCCAAGTGAAAACTCGATTTTTTTTTCTTAATCTTTCCAGGCTCCCACCTGCTTCCCTCCCCCTAGCCCCCACCATACTAGACAAGCTTTCTTTTTTTTTTAAAAATTTATTTATTTATTTTTTAATTTTTTTTTAAAAGATTTTATTTATTTATTTGTCAGGCATAGAGGGAGAGCGAGCGAGTGAGCACAGGCAGACAGAGAGGCAGGCAGAGGCAGAGGGAGAAGCAGGCTCCCTGCCGAGCAAGGAGCCCGATGCGGGACTCGATCCCAGGACGCTGGGATCATGACCTGAGCCGAAGGCAGCCGCTCAACCAACTGAGCCACCCAGGCCTCCCCTAGACAAGCTTTCTAAAAGCAAGGGTGATGTTGTGCTGGGCAGATAGTAGAAGATCACCAGCCCATTCATTATTTTAGGTAGGAACGGGCCCCTGTAGACGAATCATCACACAATTACAGGACATGGAAAGGGATCCCAGAGATAGCCCTAATCCCAGATCCCTGCTTCTGACTTGCAGCTTTCCAGGCAGAACACCAGATGTGAGGTTTTTTTTTTGGGGGGGGGGGTCTCCCCCGTCCCACCTCAGGGCCCCATGTGGTTCTCAAATCCCAGTAGCCATGTGGCCAGGCTCGCCGCACTCCCTGCCTTCATCTCTCTTGCCTTTCTGACATCCTCCCTCTCCATCTGCTGGTTCTTCCAGAATTTACAGCTTTTTCGGGACCACCTGCCCCATTACTCAGGCAAGGCCCGGTGGAGGATTTGCCGTATCCTGAGTGAGCTGAGAGTTCCAAAATGTTTGTTTTATAAAACGGAGACTCCATTCTACTTCCTATCGACTTCCTCGCCATCAATCACGTTTTCTGGTAACAGCGTCATGGGAGGAATGCGATTTGGTCATACCCAGAGGTGATTAAGTGTCTGAACCTCTAGACTTCATTGGGGGGATTTTGTTATGGCAAATGCTTACTTCATGACTAACTCATTTTTTTGTTTTTTAACCACTTCAGCCACAGTTTAGCTGCCAGTGAGCAAAGGCCTGGCCTATGTGGGCTACTGAGCTGAGACGAAACATGGAAAACATGGGAAAGAAGAGTGAAAGTGAAGAGGAGGGAGATATATGAGGAGAGTGCGGTGGGAGAGACCAGCTGGGGGACGAGGGTGCAAAACATGGGAAAGGGAACAATTAAGCGGTCGGAGGAGAGCGAGGAAAAAGGGAACAGAAAGGAACAGGGAGGAATCTGAATGTGATGAGGAAGGAGGAGAGAGAGCTGGAGAACAGAGGGTGAATCGGAGACAGGGATGAAGGTGAAGAAAGACACAGAGTCTAACCATCCTTCCTGCTAAAGCCTACCCTCCGCGGACACTCAAACCTTCCAGAAGCTATTGTCCCAGGACCCCTGGGTGGCTCAGTCAGTTAAGCGCCTGCCTACAGCTCAGGTCTAGGTTCCAGGGTCCTAGAATCAAGCCCCATATCAGGCTTCTTGCTCAGCAGGGATTCTGCCTTTCCCTTTCCGTCTGCCCCTCCCCCTCCCACTTGCCGCTCTCTCTCCCTGTCAAATAAATAGAATTTTCTTTTTTTTTTTTTTAAAGAAGAAGCCATTACCCCAAGTCCAGAGTCCTGGAGAAGGAAGCCAATGTCAGGGAGAACACTTCCAAGCAAGTCACTTGACCTGTTTTACCGTATCCCTAATGAAAGGCGGTGCCTTGTGACCATCTACAATGACAATGTTTTATTTTATTTTATTTTTATTTTTTTCAAGATTTTATTTATTTATTTGACAGACAGAGAGAGAAGTCGCAAGTAGGCAGAGAGGCAGGCAGAGAGGAAGAGGGAAGCAGGATCCCCACTGAGCAGGGAGCCTGATGTGGGCTTCGATCCCAGGACCCTGAGATCATGACCCAAGCCAAAAGCAGATGCTTAACCCACTGAGCCACCCAGGCGCCCTACAATGGCAATGTTTTAAACAAGCAGTCTAACATTCGAAAGAGCCAAAAAGCAATTTAAGGAATCACAAAGCCTCTTGGGAAGATAAAGAGAATTGCTTTGTGGGACATTCATCAGACCAGTCACCCTAAACTCCCTCTTCATCCTCCTGCCACCGAATACCATTTAGCCTCAAAGATCTCCTGGTCTCTTTCTTCTGTCTCCTCCAAGTGAGTCTCATTCTCTGTCTGCCTCTCTATGCTCTCCACATCTGCTTTCTGACACCAAATGGCCCACAGGAAATGTTTGGTAATAGCTGCTAAGTGGAAAAAAACAAACAAACCATAACAATAATAGCTAGCATGCATTGGTCTCCATCTTGCATTATGTAGGCCAATTAGGGTCTTGGACCTTCTTCTTTTTTTTTTTTTTTTAAGGTTTTATTTATGTATTTGACAGATAGAGATCACAAGTAGGCAGAGAGGCAGGCAGAGAGAGAGAGAGAGGAGGAAGCAGGCTCCCTTCCGAGCAGAGAGCTCGATGTGGGACTCGATCCCAGGACCCTGGGATCATGACCTGAGCCGAAATCAGAGGCTTTAACCCACTGAGCCACACAGGCGCCTGCGCCCCTATCTTGGACCTTCTTTAAACTATCCCCTGCCCTCCTTATCCAGGTCCAGATGTACACATGAAAGCACTAGAATCTAACAGGTGAATGTTGACACACATCCCAAAGACTGAGAAACAAGGCTGGGGAGGTCTGGGAGTAAATTGAGGGATAAGACAGGACAGCTCAGAGGGTCTAACTGGGACTTCTACTGTATGGAAGCTACAACGGGAGAGGCAAGTTGACTCTCAAAAAACAACGCAAAGGCACCAAGGTCTTTGAGCATCCAGACTTCAGATGCACCCATCCTAAAACAAAGATAAAACAAAACCCTTAAAATTTGGAGGCTTTTTTCTAAATAAACTTCCCTCCCTGGGAGGTTTCTCACCCTGGAACCCGACTGCAGAAGCCACGGGCCTCAGGAGGAGTCAAGGGGGCTGGTGAGGCATGGAGCGGTGGGAGTGGGGAAAGAGTGAGGGATCTGTGCAGACCATGTTGCCCCACTCTGTGAAACATGCCCAAGTCTTGGTTGAGAAATGACGCACTCGGCTGCCCAGTATTGAAACCACGTCCCCAGACAGACAGGATACCAGTCCAGATGGCTGCGTGCAAGTAAACCCTTATGTTGGCTGTATAGACCAGCCGTCAGTGGAGGGACCCTCAGACACAAGAGCAGCAGAGTAGCCCCGCCCCCTGCACAGAGTCATTATTCCCGATCCCCCCCCCCCCCACCACCAACCGACCCCCAGGCATTCCTATTGTTCTCTTTGGGAAAACAGGAGTTGGGAGACCCAGAAAATGTGCTATCTTCTCCATAAAAGACGGGGTAACAGTCTTCATTTCTTCAAAGAAAAAGTTGTCCTTGGAGTCTGAGGGAGCAGTATGGTCAGACGCTGGGTCCCTCGGACAAGGGTGAGCCTACAGAGAGGGCACAGCACACGGCTGAGGTCGAGGGACTCAGAGGCACTCTGGTGTGAGTGCCTGTGCATGGGGCAGGGGGTCTAGCTCTTCGAACCTTAATTCCTGCATCTGAGAAATGGGTTATCACCCAGCTTCTAGGGCTGTTATAAATAAGATAACTCACATAAAAAGTTTAACCCACAGACAGAGCTCAATACTTGCAAGCTATTATTGTTAGGGTCATTATTTATTCACTTGGCAAATATTAATAAGCACCTGCTAGGGACCAGGCGGTATCACTACTATTACTATCCAGAAAGAGAGCCACAGCTCACTGTCAGTCCTGCGGAACGAGATATACATTTTATAAGCTTTCTAAACCCTCCTAACAAGCACAGCTCCTCTTTTTCTCTGTTTCTTTCTTCTTTTCTTTTTCTCTGTTCCCTTGTGTCTTTCTCTGCCCCCTGCCACCTTACCCCTACTCTAGGCTCTCCTTCCTTCCCCCTCCCCCAATATTTTTCTCCTTTTCATCAGATCCCTCCCTAAATCCACATGTCTCTAATAGAGGCCAAACCTAGAGGCCACCAGGCAGTGATTTCTACCCAACAGCAGGCATTCATTGAGCACCTACTGTGTGCAGGCCTGATGCTGCAGGAGGGGTCAGGACCCTTGGGCTAGCTGAGGAGACAGATTTTGGTCCCAGGGTGAGAAGTGGTGACAGGGAGCCTTGAAGTAACAGGGGGAGTGAGGACTGGTCTACAAGAGCTAGTGACAACTGGTCAGTTCCGCACAGAACATTGGAACTAGAAGCTCCCACAGAGAACTTCCAGTATTTCCCTACGTGGGTCCTGCAGACTGTTAATAAGGAATCTGCAAAACAATTGTCAAACACGACTAAGAAATCTTGAGTTCAGAAAAGTGAAAGGTTATTTGCTGAAGGACTTCTCCGTCTTTAAATGGCTAAACTTCAGGAATGTCCAGGAGGTCCCTAAATCCAGTGTTTTCCCCAAACTATTTATCTACACAATTCTAGCCTCAGATAGACTTCCTCAGATAAGTGTTCCACAGAACACACTCTGGGAACTGATGATCTGGCCAAACCTGCTCACTGTACAGGCAGAGAAAAAGGCCGAGGAAGGGGAAGTGACTTCCTCAAGGTCACCCCACCACTTCCTTAGCTGTACCTCCCAAGCAATTCCAATTGTTCAAGCAGATATAGATAAAGGGCTTGTCTTTGGACTAAAATAGAATTTTACCTTTTGCCCTCATTCAGCCTCCTCCACTTCTGGCCCCCACTTCCCCCCCAGGTTGCATGACTGAAATGAATTTACTCGGGATGTTAATAGCAGAACAGAAGGGAGCGAAGCCTGCGGGAGAGCACGGGCACCCGACACGCCGTCCATTCCCCACTCGCCACTAGGGATTCGATATCGTCTTTCCACACAGCAGCTGAACCTGACTTCTTGCCAAGAAGGGCTCTGCTGCTGCTGCTGGTCTGTCCACAGCCCCGACTGGCAACCCCCAGGGTGGTTTGCAGTCCTCTACACCAAGGTGTGGAAGGTGCCAGAGATCAGGGGGCAGGTGAGAAAATACGGGAACCAGGAGGAAGGGGTCATGCCCTGAACAATGCCCTCAGAACAGGAAATACGCCCAACCAGGAGATGAGGCCAATCCTCACTTTACATGTGTGGCTTCTATACTGTTGGCTGAAAACAGGAGAGAGACATCCCATCTACGTTATATTAAGAGCTCTCAAATTGGGGCGCCTGGGTAGCTCAGTGGGTTAAGCCTCTGCCTTGGGCTCAGGTCATGATCCCAGCATCCTGGGATCGAGCCCCGCATCGGGCTCTCTGCTCATCAGGGAACCTGCTTCCCCCTCTCTTTCTGCCTGCCTCTCTGCCTACTTGTGATCTCTCTCTGTCGAATAAATAAAACTCCCCAAATAAGAGATTTACAAGTGAATGAGTGCACACTCACTTGTGTGTGTGTGTGTGTGGCATGTTCATCTTAATACCCACCTCCTTGTGCCCTGCCCCGCCAAGCCTCAAACGGGAGGGGAGCACAGTCTGCATGTACTGAGGGCTTCTCAACTTGAACCTGTTACTTTAAAACCACACCGACCCAAAACTGTAGGAAACGGGCTCATACACACGCATTAACTTATGTCCTTTCTGGAGACGTCTATGTAAACCATTCAAGCCAATGATTCCACTTGTAGGAACTTACCCTTCAGACACACTTACAGACAGGAACAGAGATACCCCCATCAGGATGTTCACTGTTAGCGCCACGGGCAATAAGCCCAAGACCGAAGGTGGCCGCCATGTCCATTGGAATAAACATGATCCCCTTACCAAGATGAGGAGGCCATTTGACTGGGGTTGGGAAGCACTCCATGGCACACTGTGAAGCGATGAGGGAAGTAAGGAACAATGTGTCTAGTTTGCTTCACTTTACACACGCAAGCGCACACACGCGCGGGCATGTTTGCTTGTATATGTAAAGGAAACCCTTGGGAGGCTGCAAAGAAAACTAGTGATCGTGGGAGACGGTGTGGTGGTTGGAGATAAAGGGTCCGGGGAGGGAAGGACGGGGCTTGGCCCGTCGCTGGATACCCTGTCGCAGAGTCTGCATACATGGTAAAGGGGTCCTTCCAGTACTTACTAGAGGGGCCAGACTTTCGACACTGCGGGTTCTCTTTGTCTTCCCCCGTTCTGGAAACTGTCAAAACTCTTGTTAAAATCACCGCAGACAGGGGTCGAGGCCGAGGCCGCGCTCTCGAATGTGTGGGGCGCGGGCGGCAGTGTGCCCAGCAGGTCCCAGTTCCTCCGGCTGTCCTGCCCGCTTCCGCACGCTCCACGAAGCATGGCGACAACTTGGCCCCGAATAATGGCCACCGATTTGAGAAGTCACGGGGTGGGGGGTAGTGTGGGGAGAAGAAGAGAAAGTAAGCTTTGGAGCGCTGTTTTCTTCCTACACTGTAAAAACTCAAATGCCAGGGGGGCGGCGGGGGGCGGGCAGGGAGACGAATCGCCACCTTTGTCTTCAATCTTCAGTGCAGCTACTCAAGGTTTTCCAGCCTGCACACACTGCTGATGCCTTTCAAGCCTTCCCATTCTGGCGCTGAGTGCGCATAACGTGCAAATGAAAAGAATTGGGAGGTTTAATTTAGAATTCGGACAAAGGACCCAGACACATGTGTCTCCCCGAGAATGTTCGGGTGGGGGGTGGGGTGGGCGGGCAGTGACAGCACGTGTCAGTGGCCCCAGCATCCAGGCTGCTTTTGGGCTTTGACTGGGGGCCTCGTTCTGATTTTAACAAGTTTGCCAAGAAGACCTTCAGCTGGGTTGCATATGAGGCCCTGCTATTTTTAATATAAATGTAATGTTTTTAAATCCATCGACGGTGTCCTAAACCAGATTTGGTCGTAAGCAGCTGTGCTAAAATTGTAAAATCTCACCCTTGTGTCTGGTTTCACATCTGGTAACTCACAGCTAACAGTTACAACTCTCCAATAGTAATTAAATGTTTTCTTTAAAAGAAAAAAACACCCACCCATCATATATGGCAGAATGCATTATTAAGGAGTATTTTGATTCACAACAACCGCCATAAGGAAGGGTCCAGCGAGAATTTTATAGGTAGTTGGGTACTTTTAGGTACTGTTTCTAAAGGTGTTGATCAAAATAAGTACATGTTACAAAAAGCAAAGGCAGTTTGCAACGGGGTGGGTATTGAGTAACATTAAGGGACCATAATTGCTAGTGAGGAGAATGCGTCCCCTTTGATGTCAACCGTAGCTTTTCTCTTTTGTTTCAGAAAGGAAGAAACTTCAAAAGCCGTAATTTCAGGACAATAAAGTACTCACATTAATATAGGTACCAACTTTAACTGTTCTTGAGCTCAGGAAAAAAAAAAAAATAGGTTCAGGGTGAGGATGTGGTCGGATGAAGGAGAAAGATTTCCAGGGCTTTTCGATTTCTTCCCTGACACCATTTTAAATATGAACAAATGATACCACGTACACAGACGATGGCTGATGAAGCCTTCAGATGCACTTGCAATGTCATGAGGTAAACACAGTTCATTCCCTACATTTTGAAAGATGTAGCTTTATTTTCTCATGCTATTTGAAATCTATCGATACATCATCTTGAATTCTGAATTCTCCTAATACCTTAAAGATTCTGGGACTGCTCGCAGGCCAAAGAAAGGATGCTCCAGAAATCAGCCACTTTTTCTTTTTCTGAAAGCACTTCAGGAAGTTGTGATTTGAATAAGATGTAAAATACACATGTGACTTTCCTAATGCTTTTGGTTTTCAGGTGAGCTTTTCATGTCATAAACTCTTTTACTGGAGTTTAATGAATAGGAAGAAAAAAAATACATTGGGATTGTATAGGGCTTGAAATATCTGAAGTTCACTTTTCTTCACATTTTCAGTATGGGAATCAATGTTTTTTTTTACTGGATTTTTCTGAGTTGTGCAGCCACCATCCCTGTCTAGTTTTAGAATTGAAGGATTTCTTTTTTAAGAAATAATAATGGCTAAGAGGAGCAGGGGAGACGGAACAGGAAAAGTTCTGAAAGAGAGTAAGGTTGGGGACCAAGCATACCTAATATGTGACACTGAATGGCTTAAGTCCTTAGCATTTGCATGGAAAAATTCAAGACCATGCAGGCTCTTTAGAGCCAACTGGTTTCTCATTAGAAGCCCTGAAAACACTCCCTGTACCCACAGAATTCTATCTTTCCGTGTTCACTATGATTCCTTAGGGGGAAGTAAGAAATCCCATATAAGCACTGTTGTGATCCCAGCAACCTAAGAAGACAGTAAGCCAGAATCAGTTTGGTGAGCACAGATATCAGAAGTCTGACTTCCAGCATGAATGACCAGGGGGACATTAATGACTTCCAAATAAAATTAGCAGGGCTGGACTGTCTGAAAAGCAGGTGCCATCTGTATCACCCAAGACTTGGGAAACCCTATTCATGGTGAGAAGCAAGGTACCCGTCAGCAAGGCAGACTTTCCTGGTCTTCCCACAAAAGTCGGGGTGGGGGACTGTATAGCCTCCAGGAGCTCTTAGGTGTCAAGGCCAAGCAGAAGGGGGAAGAGAAAGACTAAAACAATGAAATTCACAGCTTTGAGCATCACAGGGACACTCGCTCCAGAGAGGACTTACTGGGAGAGTCGAGACACTGCGTTATAGATCTGCTTCCCTCCTTATAAACTTAAAATGAGATTGGCTGACGCAGAGCTGCCAAGTCCACACTCGGGATATTTTTGCCCTGATGTATGAACCACTGCAGTCTCCGTAAAGGGGACCTTTTCAGGTGTGACGCAGATGCAAGAGCCTGAAAGGTGATGAGAGACAAGGTATGGGTCCTTATCCAAGCCACTCAGATAATCAAGCAGCCCAGCACATCACCTAGGTTGGGAATGGCTGAAAATGAAAGCCCCTGTGGGTGGGCAGGATACAGAACGCAGTCAAGGCGTTGTCAAGAGAGCTGGCCTGTGGTATGAGACCTGTTATAGCCCATTGTGTCTGTACCTTCTTCTCTTCCCAGGCCTCTATCACTCATCTGGAACAGTAGGTCTTACCTGGACATCCTCTGGACCCACAAGTCTCAGTACAAAATGGTGTGAAAAGCTCAAGAATCCAGCCAATGGTCAGCAACCAAAACAACTCCCTATCCATTCTGGGCCATTGAAATACCATAGACCCATCTGTCCTTGGAAAAAGGAAACATACTCAGAACCAGGATGTGTAGCTTGTGGTGTCTCGTTTATAATTCTTTCTGGGATGTTCTGCCCACACCTCAGTTCCAAGAAAGACCAAGAAAAGGAGAGTTGCTCTCCCATTGAGAGAAATGACCCCATCCTCCCCCCCCCCCCCAGATCCTTAACTCTGGCTCCATTCAGAACCAGCTGTCCTTTGAACCCTGCAATGCAAAGACAATTGCCATGGCGTGGTCATTTAATTCTCTCTCTCTCTCTCTCTTTCTGATGGCAAACATTAACTGCTGGCTACAACAGGACCACCTGCAATGTGTTAGTCATTAAAAAGGTCACCGTTACTAAACATTTTAAACTGTGAATAGCTTCAGATTAAATTAGGTGTAAAAAAAGTCATTTCCTCTCTGTGATAAACTCAAACACCTGCAGTAGGGCTCACGTTTACCAGGGACATAAAGGGCCTCTTCCACTCACAGACCATTAGGGGGGATGAAAACACAAAGCGCCATTCTGCCAGCTCTCTCTGTCTGTCCCCTGTAATAGGATTCTCTACGTTTGGTGATTGTATGCCCGGCTCCTGGAGACACGTGACAACTGCACAGACGGGAAAGAAAGCCTGCATTCGCATTGGCCTCTTGGTACCTTCTTCAGTACATCAATGTAAATTTCCTTACATGCCCCCCCCCCCCACAATTTTTTTTTTTCTCCCACGTTTTCATCTCATCTTAAGCCATTAGAACAGTCAGCATCCTATCCCCCTGTCGCCATTCCCCAGAGCTGGCTGTTGTTGGCAGTCTGGCGGGAACGAGGTAAAGCAGAGTGAGTGGGGATGGTGTGCAGAGAGCTGGAACCATGAGCCAGGCACCGTGCTAGGTGCTGGCATACAGCTTCCGGGCTGCCCCTCCCCACCAGCAACCTCAGAAAGCCGGTATCCCTCCACCTAACAGATGAACGCACTCTGCGCTTTGAGGGGTCAAGTCGTTGCTTATGGGAGGCTCCTCGCTTCAGGAAGTGTCCTCTCCCTGCCGTTACCTGGCCGAGCCCACTGTAGCGTCTCACCGCAGCATTAGCCTCCCCACTGTGCACGGGGCTCCCACGCTTGCCTCTCCACGATTCATTTCCCACACAACAATCAAGGGGTGAGCTCGAAGGTTTAAGTTGGGTTGCATCACACCCTGCCATCTTCCCACCTACCACGTTCCCATCACACCCTGTAGATTCTCACTGCAGTGGAAATAAAATCCAGACTCTTCTATCGGAGCTTTCCTCTGACCTCCTCACACCATCGTCTACCGCCTTCCCCCAGCCGGGCCTTTCTCATCGTCTGATCTGGACTGTCCCTCCAAGCCTCTCTAGCACATCACCCCTCTGTGTTGTCTTTATACTTCTCATCACTGTCTGAGGGTCCTTGCTTCTTGTCCATCCTCTGCTAGACGATAATTTCAACAGGTGGGAACGTTGCCGTGTGCTCTGCTGTATCCACAGTGTGCACACAGTACATTGCCTAAGGTTGGTGCTTAGTGAACGAAGGCAGAGATGAACCCATGCGTCGTGGAGTTGAACTTTCGTGTCGCTGGCTCCGAAGCCGGTCTTCTTTCTGTTGCGTCACAGTGATTAAAGCTGGACACTGATGTCTGGGACAAGAGTGGAAACCACTATTGGCTCCAAAGACTGTTTTCTAAGACTGACCTGTACTTCACCTCGACATAATATATATATGTGTATATATATATATATATACATATATATGTATATATATATATATATATATATATATTTAACTTATAATACTATCTGTCTTCAGGTTTAAAATAACTTTAAACATTGCAATGGGTACTCTGGCGGGTCAAGCTTGGGGCTTGACCATACTTAATCCTTTATGCAGAATATCTGTTGCAATTTCTATGCCCTTCCTTGTGTCATTTGTATGAAGATTTCTCTCTCCTAATAGACGATAAGTTCCTTTGAAGGCATCACAATTTAGCACAGTGTTTTGTATCTAGGTAGCATTAGTCAGTCTTTGTCTAGTAAAACTAAATAGTTTACTGTATAATCCCTTTGATCTGGAGAGACTGTTTTTTTGTTTTGTTTTGTTTTGTTTTTAATTGCCACAGCATCTTTTTTTCTTTGTTTCTTTACAGTTCCCAGTTCTCCACCTATATCTGCTGGAGGGCCAGAATGGACATTCGATAAATGTTTGTTGCAACTGAAATAAGGGCCCATCCTGCAATATAAACTATAAAAAAAAACACAAGAATAGCCAAAAACCAATTTAACAAAAACTTGCTTATTCAAGTAGGGTGGCACTGAGTTCTGCATTTCATCACAATCATCAGATATAGACATTATTGTGCCCAGTTAAGAAAACACATACACCCATGAAAATAATTGGGAATTGCTAAGAAGAACCGAGGGTAAAGGTGAACTAATTCTAGTGACATTTAAATTTAAACTTTTTTTTCCCTCCTAACAACTTGGTAGAAATTTTATTTTATTGAAAATTTATTTTATTGAAACAACCTGAATTTCCATGAACTGAAAAATAGCTGTTCCACACAAGCAAAAGCTAAAGGAGTTCATTACCACTAACCTGGCCTTACAAGAAATGTTAATGGGACTCCTTCAAGCTGAAAAGAAAGGAAGCTAATGAGTAACAAGAACACATATGAAAGAATATTGCTCACTAGAGAGCTAAATATTTAGTAAAGATAGTGGATGAATAACTTATAAAGCCAGCATGAAGATTAAAAGACAAAAGTAGTAAAAACTATGATGACAATAATTAATTAAAGGGCACACAAGACAAAAAGATGTAAAATGTGGCATAAAACCCACAAAACACAGGAGGGAATAATATTTCTAAGCTTTACAATGGTATTAAATTTAAGTTATTAACTTAAAGTAGACTGTAACAGATATAGGTTGTTATATGCAAGCCTTATCATAGCCACAAAGCAAAAACCCACAGTAAATACACAAAAAGAGAAAGAGAAAGGAATATAAGCATACCACTAAAGAAAGCCATCAAACACAGGGCATAAGAGCAAGAGAAGCAAGGAAGAAAAGGAACTACAAAAATGGCTAGAAAAAAATGAACAAGATGGCAATGAGCACATGCCTATTGACACTTACTTTAAATGTAAATGAACTAAAATCTCCAATCAAAAGACAGAGTTGCTAAATTGGTTAAACAAGATCTAGCTATATGCAGGCTACAAGAGACTAACCTCAGAAGTAAGGACACACACAGCCTGAAAGTGAAAGGATGAAAAAAGATATTCCATGAAAATGAAAACAACAACAAAAGAGTTAGAATAACTATATCAAACAAAATAGGCTTTAAAACACAAACAGCAATAAATGACAAAGAAGGGTGTTACATAATGATAAATAGGCACATCCAACAAGAAGATATAATATTTACAAATATATAAAGTCAACATAGGAGAATCTAAATTTAAAAAGTATATATCAACAGATCTAAAAGGAAAGATTGATAAGAATACAATAATAGCAGGGACCTGTAATATCCCACCTACCTCAATGCAGGCAGAAAATAAATAAGGGAAAACTGGCCTTATATGACATGTTGGACCAGATGGACTTAAATTCCATCCAAAAGCAACAGCATACATTCTTCTGAAGTGCACATGGAACATTTTCCAAGATAGATCATATGTCAGGGCACAAAACAAGTCCTAATAAATTTTAAAGGATTAAAATCATATCAAGCATCTTTTCTGGCTACAATGATATGAAACCAGAAATTAATTACAAGAAGAAAACTATAAAACCCACAAATATGTGAAGATTAAACACGCTACTGAAAAACAAATGGGTCAAAGAAAAAATCAAAAGAGAAATCAGAAAATATCTTGCAAGTGAAGATGAAAATGTAACATACCAAAATTTGTGTGATGCAGCAAAAGCAGTTCTAAGAGGAAAGTTCGTAGTGATAAATGACTATCTTGTGAAACAAAAGGCTGAAGTAAATAACCTAACTTAACACTTTAAGGAACTAGAAAAAGAAGAAGAAATGAAGCCCAGAGTTTAGTAGAAGGAAGGAAATAACAAAGAGTAGGGCAAAAATACATGAAATAGGCACTAAAAAGACAATAGAAAGTCTCAATGAAATTCAGAGCTGATTCTTTGAAAAGATAGACAAAACTGAAAAATCTTCTGCTTGACTCACACACACACACAAAGAGGACTCAAATAAAATCAGAAATGAAAGAAGAGATGTTACAACTGATGCCGCAGAAATACAAAGAATTATAAGACACTACCATGAACAATGATAGGATGACAAATTGGAGAATCTAGAAGAAATGGATAAATTCCTAGAAACACACAACCTGCCAAGACTGAAACATACTGAAATAGAAAAACAGAACAAACAGATTACTAGGAAGGAGATTGAATTAGTCATTGAAAACCTCCCAACAAACTAAAGCCCAGGACCAGACAGCTTCATTGGTAAATTCTACCACATTTTCAAAGAATAAATACCAATCATTCTGAAACTTTTCCAAAAACTAGAAGACAAGGGAACTCTTTCAAATTCATTTACAAGCCTAGAAGTACCAGACAAGGATGCCACAAATAAATTACAGGTCAATATCCCTGAAGAACACAGATGCAAAATCCTCAACAAAATATTAACAAGCCAATTTCAACAACATGTTAAAAATATCATATATCATCATCAAGATTTATTCCAGAGATGCAAGGACGATTCAATATCCATAAACCAGTCAATGTGATACATGATTAACCACATAAATGACAAAAATCACATGATCATCCTAATAAATACAGAAAAAGCATTTGACAAAATTTAACATCAATTTATCAGAAAAACTCTCAACAAATTAGGTATAGAGGGAGTGTACCTTGGAATGATAAATCCATATATGACAAGCCTACAGTTAACATTATACTCAATGGTAAAAAGTTGAAAGCTTTTCCTCTGAGATCAGGAAGAAGACAAGGATGCCCACTCTAGCCACTTTTATTCAACATTGTTTTAAAGATTTTTTTAAAAGATTTTATTTGTTTATTTGAGAAAGAGAAAGAGCCAGCAGAGGGAAGAGGGAAGGGCAGGGAAAGGGAAAAGCGGCTCCCCATTGAGCATGGAGGCTGACACGGGGCTGTATCCCAGAACCCGAGGATCATGACCTTAACTGAAGGCAACCAACTGAGGCAACGAGGCACCCCTTATTCAAAATTTTTTATTCAATAATTTTTATTCAACAATTTCACTATCGAAAGCCCTACCTAGAGCAATTAGGTAATGTTAATGATAATAATAATTAATAATAATAATAATAATGGGCATCCAAATTGGAAGGAAGCAGTAAAATTGTCACTAGTTGCAAATGACATGATATCATATATAGAAAATCCTAAAGACTCCACCAAAAAACTGTAAGAATTAATAAATGAATTCAATAAAGTTCCAGGATATAGAATCAATACATGAAAACCTGTTATTATTGTTATATGTTAATAATGAATGATCAGGAAGAAATTAAGAAAATAATCCCATTTATAATTGCATCAAAAATAATATAATATCTAGGGATAAATTTAACCATGGAAGTGATAAACCTGTAGAATGAAAATCAGAAGACTAATAAAGACTAAGTAATGTATAAAAGAAATTGAAGAAGACATAAATAAATGGAAATTTATTGGATTACAATGGATTAGAAGAACTAGCATTTTAAAATGTCCATACTAAAAAAATAAAATAAAATAAATAAAATAAAATAAAATGTCCATACTACCCAAAGCAATATATAACTTCAATGCAATCCTTACCAAAATTCCAATGGCATTTTTCACATGAATGGAACAAATAATCTTAAAATTTGAATGGAACCATAAAAGACTCTGAATAACCAAAATAATCCTAAGAAAGACTGAAAGCATCATTTCCCTGATTTCAAACTATATTATAAAACTATAGTAATTAAACAGTGTAGTATTGGCTTAAAAACAGACACTTAGATCAATGGAATAAAATAGGGAAATTGACCTCCTTGTCGACTAATTTACAAGAAAGGAGCAAAGAGTATACAATGGGGGAAGGATGATCTCTTCAACAAATGGTGTTGGGAAAACAGGACAGCCACAGGCAGATGAATGAAACGGGACCACTATTTTACACTATATACAAATTTAACCCCAAATGGATTAATGGCTTGAACATAAGACCGGAAATTACAACACTCCTAAGAGAAAACACAAGCAGTAATCTCCTTGACATGGGTCTTGGCAATGATTTTTATAGTATGACACCAAAAGTGAATGCAACAAAAGCCAAAATAAGCAAGTGGGACTAAGTCAAGCTTAAAAAACCTACGCCTGGCTAAGGAAACCATTGACAAGATGAAAAAACAATCTACAAAATGGGAAAAAATATTTGTGAATTATATATCCAATGTGGGGCTGATGTTGAAAATAGATAAAGAACTCATAAAACTCAGTAGGAAAAAAAATACCAAAAATTTGATTTAAAAATGGGCAGAAAATTTGAATTTTTCCAAAGATACACTGATGACCAACAGATACATGAAAAGATGCTCTACATCATTAATCATCAAGGAAATGAATATCAAAACCACAATGAAATATCTCCTCCCACCTGTTAGAAGGGCTATTCGAAAAGACTAGAAATCAGGGCACCTGGGTGGCTCAATGGGTTAAAGCCTCTGCCCTCGGCTCAGGTCATGACTAGGGTCCTGGGATCAAGCCCCGCAGGGAGCCTGCCTCCCCACCCTCTCTGCCTACCTGTGATCTCTGTCTGTCAAATAAATAAATAAAATCTTTAAAAAAAGGAGAAGATTAGAAATATCAAGTTCTGACGAAGAAGTGGAGAAAAGGGAATGCTGTACATTGTTGGTGGGAATGTCAGTTGGTATAGCTGCTATGAAATTCAGTATGGGGATACTCTAAAAATCAAAAGTAGAACAACACATGATCCAGCAATTCTATTTCTGGGTATTTATCTGAAGAAAGCAAAAACCACCAACTCAAAAAGACATATGCAGCCCCCACATTCACTGCAGCATTATTTAGGATAGCCAAGATAGAGGAAGAACCTAAACGTCCATCGGTGAATGAAAAGAGAAAGAAATTGTGGTGTGTGTGCGTGTGTGTGTGTGTGTGTGCCAGTGTGTGTGATGAAATACTATTCAGCCTTTAAAAAAAAGAATCTTGCCATTTGTGACATGATTGAACCTTGAGGAAATTATCAGTAAAATAAGCCAGACAGAACGACAAATACTATATGATCTGTCATATGCTGAATTGAAAAATAAGCAAGTAAATGAACAAACCAAGGTCACAAGTACAGAAAGCAGACCTATGGTTGCCAGAGGCAAGGGGCTGGGGGCGGGACAAATGAGTGAACTTTATAAATATGTATTTTATTTATTTATTTGAGATAGAGAGAGCAGGAGGAGCAAAAGGAGAGGGAAAAGCAGATGCCCCCCTGAGCAAGGAGCCCGACACGGGGCTCGATCTCTGGACCCTGGGACCATGACCTGAGCAAGGGCAACACTCAACCAACTGAGCCACCCAGGTGCCTGTGAACTTTTTTTTTTTTAAGTTTCGTTTATATAAATGGAACTTAAAAATAGCAGAATAAACTGTGGAACATCCCTATTATGGAATATCGTTCAGTTTGAATGAGCCAGCTCTTTACATTTTAACCTAAAAGGATTTCTGTAGTATATTGTCAAACCCCCCCCCCCCCAAAAAATAAAATAAGCTACCTAGAATACAGTGTGACATATAGGAGCCTACATGTATTTAAAAAAAAAAAAAAAGCGTTGATAAGCATATGTTTATTTGCATGGGCATGGAGAAACGTGTGGAAGGATACACACCAAGCTGTTAAAATCTGTCTTCACAGTGCGCTGGGGACAGAGAAGTTGTGGCAGAAGGTAGTCATCGACTTTTCCTTTATACCTCTCTATACTGCTTCACTCTTTACAATGAGAGTATTGCTTTTGAATAAAAATATACTGGAAAATAAAGATTAAAACAAAATGCCATGTTTCCCCTAGAATAGGGCATACATCTCAGCTAGATAATAATCTTCAAAGTGTTCGGTGACTAATGAGTTAACTTTCTTCTCTTGCTCTGTGTCCCCTGGCGAGCTCATCTCTTGCTCACAAACCCAGTTATCAAGAATAAATGGCAGGCTGCTGGGTATTGACCCTAAGGAAACAGTCCGAAGAGAGAGCTCAGAGAAAGCTTCCTCCTTGGAGTTATTTATCACGTTGCTGTTTCGTAAGATTCGTAAGATTGTAATATTGGATACAACATAAATGCCCTACAACAGGGAAAAAGCTAACTAAATTATGATACGTTCACTTGGAAATATTAAGAATGACTAAAACAGAGGCATCTACCACTTTATAGCACCCTGGAAAATGCTCCTATTATAACATTAATTGAGTAGCACAGTGCACAAAAATAACCTCCATAGGACAATCATATGAAAGTAATCAGAAAAGGACAAGACAGGAAGAGATGCAACTAACAGACTAAAGTGGCTTAGCATCATGCTTACAGGCAACCCCCTCACCCCCAAAGCTCCTGTGCACAGGTTATTACAGGAATGTTAAGTAATCACTCTGGGAGAATCACCCCTTATTGTATAAATCACCAGGGAACGTCAGTCCCAGAGTTATACGTCTAGCTTAAAATCATTTAAGAAGATGACACTTTGACCAATATTTTCAAATAGCCTGAGAACATCCCCATCATTTTGTTGTTGTTGTTGTTCTTTCTCCCAGTTGCACTGCAAGAGAGAGTGGCATGGGTTTCCTGGGAGATAAGAAAGAAAACGAGATGCTTTGTTTTGTAAACTTGGTCAGTGTCTCATGAGATCTCAGGGGGAATTATTTTTATTAGTCCTGAACACCATGAGGAAATGTTAATTCTAGTTCAATTTGTTGAAAATCCCAAGCAGAAAACCATGTGAGGGCCACAGAATAAAATCTGGTTTGTAGAAAATGGTGGATGGAGCACTGGACTGGGAGTCACGTGGACATGTATTCATTCATTCATTCATTCATTCATGTCTGTTGTGTATAATAGACTTCAGAATGTAAATCTCTCTTTTTTTTTTTTTAAAGAGTATTTATTTATTTATTTGACAGCCAGAGATCACAAGTAGGCAGAGAGGCAGGCAGAGAAAGAGAGAGGAGGAAGCAGGCTCCCTACTGAGCAGAGAGCCTGATGCGGGACTCGATCCCAGGACCCTGAGATCATGACCTGAGCCGAAGGCAGTGGCTTAACCCACTGAGCCACCCAGGCGCCCCAGAATGTAAATCTCTTAAAGCAGTCTGGTCCCAGCTGTCAGGCAGCTATGGTGAACGTCCAAGGACATAACCAAGTAATTATAGTACCATGTATTAGGAACAGCGATAAAAAAGGATATTATGGAGTATGAAGGAAAAAATTTCCCGGTTCCTCTTGAGACAGTAGTTTCGACTCCAAGACAGAGGTAATCCTTGAATAACAGGGCCCTGGAATGCTGGTTGCTCGGCCACAAGAAAGAGTAGTGGTTAAGTAAGGACACAATTATGGAGGCAGACTCCAAGCCCAGGTCCATCAGGAAGTGTGTGACATTGGGCCCATTATTTAACCTCTAGAGAGCGATTTCCTCATGTGTCCAAAGAGCTAACAGTCCACACTGCCCAAGACAAGGGGTGGAATCCCAGAAGAAGCTGCCCACGCAGACTTCAGCAGAGAGCCTGGCACATGATTCCAGCTAAATCAGTGGTAACTATATCCCTATGAACTAACAGCTCCTCGGCCACGGTTACTGTGACCAGAGCGAGGCAGATGGGAGGGCACTGTCGTGGAACATAAATCATGGGCTGCTTCAGGCGCTGGATTTTGATCTGCGGGATGTGGAGCGACATTCTCAAGCTTTCCAACCTGTTACTATTAATCATTTCCCTGGGAAGTGTTTCCGGCGTCCGTCTCTGGGGTGGATTCTGTCGGTGGGCCGTAGGTGTGTGAACAGAAGGGGTCTTCCTCACGTGGGAGTCACTCTGCCCTCCCCGGGTGTGGTGCATATTTAGAGGGAGACTCTGGGACTTCTCGTCCGCTCCCGTGGGCCCCTTGGGGGAGGGCTGCTTGACAGCATTGTGGCCTGGCCTGTCAGCGAAACTAACCACTCATTTCTCAACTGACGTCCCGTGTCTCTCCGCGCATCCCGGCCAGGCTGTGGGGAAGACACCTGCAGAGCACCAAGAGGGTAGTCCCCACCACCCACTGGCCTCAGCAGCTTGGCTGGGTTGGATGGAACAAAGCGGGGCCTCCTGAAACCAGGAACCTCAGGCCCAAAACCAAGATGTCTCCTCTGCTTTCCGGATGAAGGACGTCGCTTTAACTGCCCTGTGTGATCTCGGATGGGACTGGATTCCGAGGCAGCTGCTGAATTCCTACAGTCGCCCCAGCATTTAGGTGGGTCAACAGGGCCACCCACATTCAGAACAGTAAGAAAAGCCCCGCTCATGGAGTTCTAAATTTCTTGTTGAATTATTGCTTTGCTTGCATACCATGTTTGCGTCCGTTTTGTAGGTGAAATCATGGAGAAACAGAGAGATGAGGGGCAAGTAGGCAAGCCAGCAGGAGGGGAGCCAGAGTTCAAATCCTGGCAATGGGAATTCCGAGTCGAGCCTGAAGACTTCCTCTCTGGGCATGCTGCCTCCCAGCAAAAATGCTAAAACGAAGATTGAGCATGCAGAACCACCACAACAGAGAGGTTTCCTGGAGGGGTCTTGTTTAAATGCTCGTCAGCCTGAGCTCCCTAGCATGAACTAATTTCACTGGATCAGATCCTTACCAAGCTCAGGAGAATTAGGACAGGTGGATGGGGGAGGGTTTTGTTGTCTTTCTCTTGAGAGAAAGAGGCTCTGGGCAGGGGTAGGTCTAGGATTCCTGAGAGTGAATGAGAGCCCAGAGAATCGAGACAAAGGCCTTTGCAGTGAAATTATGGGCCAAGTGGGCAGGGCAGGGAGCAGGGTGAGAAAGGACTTGAAAAGTGTTAATAAGGATCTGCCACAATGTGGTCAGGGCTGGCCTGGCTCATTCAGACAGTTTGTCCTTAACTCTCTCTGTTCAGAGGGGCTTATCTCATCTCTTTGACTTGGGCATTCTCAAGTTCTGTGGTTCAGCAGGTGCCCAAGAGCTCAGGTGGACTCTCAAAACCAATGCCATCCCCAGGAGTACTGGGTCCAGGTCAGCCCAAGCCAACAGGGATTAACTGGTCACTGCAGTGGCAGCGCCTGTCCTGGAAACATAGGTGGCATAAAGGCATAATCTGGGAGGTGCTGGATGACATGTTGGAATGAGTTACAAGTGCCCAAGGAATCATGACTCCTAGAAGAACAGACATCCAGTTCCTCTTGATGGGTCACTGTGGTTTTGGAAAGATAACCCTTGGGTGAGATGAAGAGGGGCCTGGAAAGACAGGAAGAAAAAAGTGGGTGAAGAAGAATGAATGAGGGAGGGGAGACTAGCGAAGGAAGAGAAGCCAGGAAGCCCACTAGCAATGAGGAGGGGGGAAGCTGAGGATGAAGAGCCAACCCAAGAAAATCCCCTGTGGCTGAGAAACTCAGAAGAACAGGACCGAATGGCTCGCGGTTAGCTACACGTTTGGACTGGGTTGCACTGTGGAGGTGACCTTCTCCTCCAGTATCCCCCCCACCTTTTTTTTTCTTTTTTGGTAAAATGTGACACATTCAACTGGCATTGGGTAAGTGGTATTTGGGGGAGATCCAGAAAAATGGAGCTGAGTTGCTTGCTGGGGTTTGCAAGAAGCAAAGATAAGGGACACCTGCAAGAGGGGAGACATGAGAGAGACTGACATCAAGCGTCCCCTAATTCCCCTTATCTGCAGTTTCAATTATCGTGGTCAGGAAGCTCATGATCCTCCTTCTGACATGGAGTCAGAAGGTCAAGAGACTGTCCATCTCACATCATCACAAGAAGAAAGAGCACAAGACAATGAGATATTTTGAGAGAGAGACCACAATCACATGCCTTTTATTTCAGCATATTGTTATGGTTATTTTATTTTATTAACAGTTACTGTTGTTCATCTTTTATTGTTCTTAATTTATAAATTAAATTTAATTATAGGTAAGTATATAGAGAGAAAATGCAGGATATAGAGAGCTCAGTACTACTACGGTTACAGATATCCACTGGGAGGTCTTGGAATCCCTACAGAGAAGCTGAGACTACGGTCTGGCAAAACTCAGAGTCAGGCCTGGCTGGGCCAGTTCCCAAGCCCAGCTCTGTGGAGCAGGCGAACCGCTCCAGTGGAATCCCCTGGAAGGTTTGCTGGACTCCAACTCCAGGCTTTGATCCAGCAGGTCTGGGCTGCTGGAACTTGAAAATGCTTCCTTCCTGATGCCCACAGGTGAGCTGATGCAGCAGGTGGAATTATCTTCCAGATTGTGAAGCCACGCCGAGTTCCTTACTAACCGTGGGGGAGGAAATAACACGATTTTCTCTGAATCTCTTTCTCTGAATCAAAGGAAAGAGTGATTTCTAGGTTATAAAATGTCATATACAAAGAGCCACCAGCAAGTTCCTAGGAAAGTATTTTGGAAGTTCAAAGAAGGGGAGAAGGCCCCCCAAGTCCTTTGCAGGGAGGGCTCCGTCAGTACGACCAGGCTCCCCGTGGGGTTAAGGAGGGTGACAACTTATTGCAAAGGAATCTAATTAGGGGTCAGGAAGCCCAAGTCTGAATTCCTAGCCAAGGCTCTTACCATCTGGAGGGCCTTGGGGGGGGCAACTCATTAACCTCTCTGACCCCATTTTCTCTACCTCACCCTGGGGAATTTGTCCATGATTATTGCCGCTACCACCGTGCTCGCTCCCTGGTCTGCATATGGAGGCAAGATTTCCTTCCCTCAATCCTAGCACACCTGAGATAAACAGAACCCAGAGGCACCACTTGACAGAAAACCTGAGTGTCTTAGTTCTGGTGCCCTAGAGATGGAGTCTGACATGGAGATTTGCATATGGGAAATTGACTAGGAGCCCCCTCCGGAGCTACACCTGAAAGGGAGTGAGAGACACAGAGCTGGCCAGAGGGAGATGCTGCCCTGTAAGGCTTACCGGTGGGGAGCTCCAGCACCAGCATGGATCCCACCAGTTGTCCCAGCTAGAACGAAGGGGCTGGGTCTCGGTACCCTCAAATCTGCCCTTCGCTGCTCTGCTTCTGGAAAGAGGGTTCAACCTTGGGCAAGATGGCTGTCTTCAAAAAAGGGCAAAGCCTCAGCGGCAAGATCTCAGCAGGCAACAGTCCTGGCTGCTGGGGAAACAAGGGGCTTGGTCCCAAAGGGGGAGCCAAGACCAGCTACACACTTTGTGGGATACCTTGTTCACAATTACTGAGAATTTCAAAATGGCCGCATAGTGCACTAGGCACAGGGCCCTTCTAAGCATCAGGCTCTGCTCCACTATACAGGTTGCCTATCTATGAAGCCAGACTTGGTGGTGGACCCAGGAAGCTGGTCTTGGTGGTTGGCTGGGTAGCAAACACAGGGTCCAGTTGCTGTTGGGAGAAGAAAAGAAACGCAGAGAGAGACCCCAAGCTAGCTAATCAGTTTTCAAGATACACCTCATCTTTAATTTGACGTCACTGAAATGGTGCCTCCAACATAGCTCTCGTGGCAAACACTTGTCCCAAAAGTTTCCCTGGGACCCTGCAGACTCCTCAGTGCAGACATATGGGACCATGAAGGAGTCACTGGCCTGATTTCTGGGCTGTTGGGTTTTGATTCCCAGCATTAAGACCTTCCTCTCACCTGGATGAAAGGAGTGGAGACCCCATCCCTGTCTGGGGAAACCTCACCTAACCAACTGGCAGGGACCGAATCATCTTTCTGCCCACAGGGATCAGCTGCCATTCTTCAAGGAGCAGCCAGCAGAGGGGCTGGGGGAAAGTGGGGGATCTCTTCTCTGCAGTAGCTCCTTGCTCTCCCTCTGCACCAACATGGCCAGCAAGCCCAGGCTAGGCTGCTTTGGGCCTCAGTTGCTTGCCTGTTTCTTGGCCCCAGAGTCAAGCAAGTCCTTTTCAATTAGTGAAAACAAATGTTATGTTTGGTTATTTTTTCATCAGCCAAAGCCCTAGGTTTCTGGACCCTGTCTTCCAATTCTTTCAAATTAAATTTGAACCAAAGGCTAATCCCCTCTGTACAATTTATCAGTTTCGCTTTCTCTCCCTTTTCCAACTGTGTTCTTACCCCACTTCAGGGGCCCCCAGAGCCCATTAAACTTGCTCAATGAGATGCTGTGTTCGCTACTCGCCCCACACAGGCCTTCCCTGCCAGCCCTCAGACCGTGTTTGCTTTCCTCACTCCATCCCTCTTTATTCTTGTTTTAGAATGTTGGAGAGTTGTCTTTCTCTTTCTTTCTTTCTTTCTTTCTTTCTTAAAATTTTCTTTTACCTATTCAATGATTTGAACTGTTTTGTGTTTCACATTAGGCGATGGATAGAGGCAGCCTTCACTGGGTATCTGTCCTTCTCTGACTCTGGAATGTGTCTCAGCTGGCTGGGTATGGGAAGCAAGGCTGGGATTCCACTCTTTTTTTCAACCTTCACCCCAATGCTCCAAAAGCAAAAAAAAAAAAAAAAAAAAAGGAGGGAATTGGGATTGCGCTTTGAGTTCAAGCCACAAAAAATCAGATGTAATTATCTATCTATCTATCTATGGTCTATAAGTAATGATAATTGATTATAGAAACTTACAAAATATCTACCCAGACAATAACCTTCTAAGTGATATGTGTGTATATATGCTTCTATATGTATATATGTATATGATATCTATGTATTACACATTTATACACTGGGTGATTAGGGTAACAACACACATACACATTGTATATAATCACTTAGAAGATATTTCAAAGAATATATTCATTTATATACTCATTTACTCTTTACAAAAACCTTATGAGGTAGATATTTTAGTTCACACTTACAGGAAGTGATTGTGCATGTATTTTGTAATATATATACACACATTACATATAAAATAACTTTGAAGATATTTATATATATATATATATATGTATGTATTTTTTAATTAAATCTTTACTAAAACCCCATATTTCAGATGAGAGAGTAAGGTTTCATAACTTGCCAAGGTCAGTCAGCTGGTAAGAGGCAGAGTGGGATCTGGACCAGGGAGTCTCACCCCGGAGTCGGGGCCTCGGACCATCTCTAATGTACACGCAAAGTGGAGGTCTATAGGAACTCTGATCAGTCTAAGCCAGACAGCGTCTCTGTGCAGGAAGACAGGATTGTACTTTTGTAAATGTCAACTCAGTTTGGGGCCCTGTGTCCTGCCTGCGGGAGAACTAGGAGGAAACAGCTCCAAAAGCCAGAAGTTGAGTATGTGTCCAGTTGTCTCTAGAAGTGCTGCCTCAGGGGGCATGGACATTGAGAGTCTGTTCCTTGCTTCTCCATCACAGGGACCCCAACATGGTATGCCTTTGGCTTGATACGTGTTTGCTCCGTAAGTGAGTGAATGGGCAACTGGCAAATGTTCTTTTCCCTCTTTCACACAGGAAATGCATGCGTGTGTGATGTGTATGCATGGGTGCACACTCCCGTAAATAAATACACACACACACACACACACACACACACACACACACACACTCTATGCGACTCTTTGACATATATCATGCATATGTCTTATTCTGACCATCTCAGCAAGTCCCCTAAGCAGATAGTATTATTGTTATCATAATTTTAGAGTTAAGGAAATTGAACAAGTAACTGGGTATGTAAGTTAATAAATGTCCGTGTTACATAGCTAATTAAAGTATGCATACACACACACATACACACACACACCCCACATACACACCCCTGTGTGTCTACATGCTCTCTATAGGTTAAAATAAGAGATTATTTAGGTAGACCGCACATCTTTTTTTCACTGCTTAGAATGTGTAGACAGTAAATGCACGTATCCTCGTGCATCTGATACCCACATCCTCCCCACCTAGATGAAAGCAGAGAACATCTTGGCACCACAGAAGCTTCTTGCCTGCCCCTCTCCTTATTCCCAAAGGCGACTACTCTTCTCACCTCCCTCCCTATAGACTCGTTTTGCCAGTTTTGTTCCCCACATTTTATATAAGTAGAACCGTACCATAGATACTCTGTTTCGGTTTGGCTCATTTTGTTCTGTGCCGCATCTGGAGGTTCATGGAGTAGCAGCTCAGCATAGCCTTACTGCGGAGCCTTCCATTATTTGAACAGGCCACGTCTGCATCACTCACCTGCGGATGGGATACATGTTTCTAATTTGGGGCTTTTATGGCTACTGTTGCTAGGAAGACTTTTGAAGACGTTTATACACGTCCTTTGGCGAGTATATACCCTCAATTCTATTGGCAACGTAGCTAGGAGTGGACCTGCTAAGTCAAAGGGGAAGCCTATGTCTGGCTAGAGTACATATTGCTACAGTCTTTCAAAGTCAAAGTCAAAATCATGGGCCCGGCCAGCACCCAACGAGACTCCAGAGTCTCCTTTCACACCGCAGCCTTGTAGGCATTTCGGGGGATTTAAATATTAAGACACGAGTGTGCAGTGAGACATCCACGAGAGCAAGACCACAGACCTTTCCAACCGAGCACACGAAAGCCCAGGCCAGCAGCTCTGGCTTGGAGTTCAGTGGTGATTTCCCCCAGCTCCCTCCCACTACTCTGACTTGCAGATAGCTAGGCAAGCCCAGAGGAGATGGAGAACAATTGCAGGCTTCATCCATGTCAGGAGAGTGAAACCCATTATTATGAAAAATGTTAACCTTTCCTCTTCTGGGCAGAAATAGCTCTTGCTGTCAGGGGATGCCTTGTTTAGAGAACTCTGTGGTTTCAAAGGAAAGCTTCAAGTTCCAAAGAGCAAAAACAAACAAACAACAAAAAAATTTCAGCTGCTCCAAAGAGCCATTGTTATATCATTTGACCGGCTGGGGTGTCACCTAAATCTTCAAGAGAAGACTACTCATTGTGCCAGAAGTGCCCCATACCAATGACAGGTGTCTCTCTTCCTCGGTTTTCCACACACTGGAAGAAATGATTTAAAGGCAGTTGCTACCGCATTGCCTCGCACCCCTCACTATAATTCATAGTTAGGAACATGAAGGATTTGCTTTTTCCTTGCAACTTTCCAAGAAACTCCTCTTTGACTCAAGGACAGAGAATAGGTTAGCCGAGTAAGTTTCTTGGCGCAGGTGAGATGTTTGATTTTTGGCAAAGAAATTCAGGCTGGGGCTATACATTTTAGCCCATTCAGAGCCTCATTCTAGCAAGTAGATTTGCAACTTCAATAAGGATGTTCATAACTGATTACTCTCTGTGCCAGTCATTAGTGCTGTCTGCCAAAGTCTTGTATCCTGCTCCCTCCTGAGCATGTGTGGAATTATGCTCTTGGCCCCTGGAGTTTGGATGGGGCCATACAGCTAATTCTGGCCAAGGAGTTGTGAGTGGAAGTAGCAGGAGCCGCATCTGGACTGGAACTTTCTTTCTTTTTTTTTTTTTTTAATATTTTATTTATTTAACAGAGAGAGACCGAGAGAGCACAAGCAGGGGGAACAGCAGGTAGAGGGAGAGGGAGAAGCAGGCTCCCTAATGAGCAGGGAGCCTGATGTGGCACTCGATCCCAGGACCCTGGGATCATGACCTGAGCCAAAGGCAGAGTTTTAACCAACTGAGCCACCCAGGCAACCCTGGCCTAGCACTCTAATTTGTGGTCTCAGACCCTTTGGAGCTCACTCAGCCTCTTGAGATGGAAGCTTCTCTGACCATATGGAACAAAGCCTTTGTTGTTTGCTGTCCCTGAGATGTTTGGGGTTTGGGTCACTTGTCACTGCAGCATAGACTAGGCCCAGCTGAAACGCTGGGAATCTCATTCAGTTTACGCCCTTGCTCCAATGTGTGCCGGCTCTCTTCATTTCAATCCTTAAGGAACTGGGGACTTGAAAATAGGGCTGAGTCGAAACAAGAGCAGCTCTAATAGAGAATGAAAGCTCCGTCATTCTGAATGCTGTGCTTCGTGCAGTGTCCACGAATTAATATTTAAACAATGAGTATTATACATGTGTTACACAAGTGATCCTGTCAGTAACTGGTAAGGACACGGGGCGAGGAAGTAAAGGAGATGAAAGGAAAGGCTTCATCTGGAGGTGCTCTCAGGGAAATGCCGACGCGGGGGCTTCCTGGCAGAGTTGACAAGCAGAAGTGGGCAGCCTTTAGAAAGCAGAAGATCAACTGTTCAGGCTGGGCCTCAAAGATGATTTCCATTCCCTCGCTCACATTGAGGGGGACGTAGACGGGGAGAAGGATAAGGAAAGAATGAGTATCCCCCAAACAATCATTTCTATATCAGGAAGTCTAGGTTCCCACAGCTGTGAGCACAGAGAAAAGGGAGAAACAAGCCATATAATAGGCACGCTTTATTTCAAATTACTTTGCCAGCCAAACAGGTAGGATCTCCAGGATTCCTACTAGGGGTAGAAACTGCTTCTATCTTGTTCATTCCCATAATCTGGGAGTTTAATGTAATATGTGGCATATAGGATGAGCTTGCTGTGGTTTTTAACATTAATAGATACACTAAGGAATAAATGGGTGAGCAGGGAATGAAGAAGGGCATCGAAATACCCTCTATGGTATGCCTTTCTTTCTTGTTGCAAACCTTTGCAACAAGAACCTTTTTTTTGCAACAAGAACCTTTGCAAAATTTCCATGACCGTCCTCTCTACTGGTCGGCACTCGACAGTGCAGCTTGGCTGCTCTCGTGAGTTGGTAACAGGCCTGCCACCTCAGCGCACAGTCACTGAACATTAGAACATCAGTTTGCAACTTAAGGAACAAAGTACAGCAGACACAGGGGCCCCCGATCTGGCATCTGCCGCATTCTTCCCAAGTACGCTCAACATCAGAAGAAAAAGCACCGGCCCAGGAGTCAGGAAACCGGGGTTCTAGTCCCAAGGAGCTTAGCCTGAGTAAGTAATGCTCCCTACTTCCTCTTGTACTTGCCTTTCCCTTCGAGCACCTTCAGGAGAAGCCCTGTTCCTCTGATCTCCTTTGACTTCTTCATTTCTCTTTGCAAGCAACTTAAAAAGGCCAGCATGGGGATTTCTTTGGATAAGCTAATTTCTTAAAATCTCTTGGAGATAGAGCCCCGAACTCCTTCAGAGTATTTTTAAACTCAAAAGCAACATTTTTTGGCCCTTGTCAAGTTCTGCACTCAAGCACTTTGGAGTTTACAAGAGAGAAAAACCACAGACAGAGCTAAGAGGACCCCCACTTTGCCCAGGAATACCCAAGGCACACAGTAGATGTGGCATGTGATAAATCCTTACTCAGAACTGAACAAATCCTAAAGGTTGCTATAAGCATTCATTTTCAGGGAAGATGGGGGAGGATTTGTGATAGAAGATGAAATTTTGTTCTGGATCCCAACTTTGCATGGCCCTCAATGACCACGAACCCCTAAATCTTTCCTTCCAAGTTGTGGGGTTGCTGTGCTTCCCAGGCAATCTCCAATCATTCTGTCATCCTAGATGTCTCACTCAGGGAAATCTAGGGTTAACCACATGGAGAGACTAGACATCAATCCCAGAATTCCAATTCCCCGCCCGAGGCTCAAGACGGGAAAGTTGGGCATGGTGCCCACCCCACGGCCTGGAGCAGAAGTGCGGAGCATCCAAGCAAGATATGCAGTGTGAGGTCATGCCCCAGCGACATCCGAAATGGACCCTTTTGGAATTTTTCATGAAATTCATGACCAACTGTCATCAACCACAAAGGGAGAAGAGGCTGAAATCCTAGGGTCTGCATATGGGTCGTTTCCAGGTAACTCATTGAGAATATCCTCTTTACCTTTTCTTACTTGGTTTCGCCGTCCTCAATTCCAATATTGGTTTTTTGCAGCTGTTTTTACTATAACAATGACTACAGTTCAATTATGTTCTTGCATATGTCAGGTATAGTACAGTCTAATTTAATCTTCATTACACATCGCCATATTGCAATTATACATGCTATCCAAGTGTTAACACATATTTAAACCTGCTATTCCTTTGTCACTGATTTACAAAGGAGGTACCTGAAAAGAAGCAGATGTCATAATTACACGCTTATTCAGCTCATTTTAAACTAAGTCTCAAAGTAAATTGCAGATGAGCCAAGCATGTCTTGAAATTAATGTAGTGATAGGACACTAATGCCACGATTCATTATGGTTTGTCAATGTGCTGTACTTCTGGAATGTGCGATAAAATTATATTAATACTCTGTGCTAATGAGATTAATGAATATGAACATGCAGGAGAAGAATAGGGTCCTTTGTTCAACTATTGAAAAAATAACATATAGGTAATTAAAAAGAATTAATCAAATCATGTACAGCCTCATTTATATTAAATTAATTTGTCTGGTTTCATTTCTAATAATTAATCACTTTTTGCAAATTACAAAGCACTTCAGGCGGATGGAAGCACTACTGTAGGAGTTGTGATTCAGAATATTTAGAACGATCAAGGTGGTCCCTGTGGGTTCATATTAATTAAGGTTTAACAGTTTGGAAAATTGTAGCAATATTTTATGATTCATGTAATTAAACTCTGTAACAAAATGTCACAACTGCTAGTTACTTCTGCGCCTGTGATTTATATCTTCCTCCTTTTGGAGAGGAAGCAGCAGAAATGAAGTCTTCTGAAACGTGCCGACACAGTCGATGGGAAAACAAGCTGGTGGGTTCAGTGCAAGCTGGTGCACTCTGTCTGGGGTACCAAGCACCCTTCCGCTCCCAAATTCCACCAGGGGGTAATGCAAATTAGGCTGAGTCATGTGATCTGACATATGGTCGAAATCTCCAGGGTCTCCTCCGGCATGTTTGCTTGGATTAAAAGCAAAAAGACAAGAGCTGTGAGTCTCCTTCCTGCACCGAAGGGGGTGTGTGACAAATTCCCCTCGATGGAGGCTCCTGGGCGCCCAGTACCCACATTTCTGGAAGAAAGGCAGCTGTTCGCTTGGGCATAAAATGCCCAGGATACTACCTAGAAACCATTTGCTCTAGTCCCCGGTGTCCTGGAGTAGGGATGGCAACAGGAAGCTCTCTCCTGAGAGCTGTGGTCTAGGACAGCTTTGTGTGTGATTCTGGCCACGGGAGGCTCTCTTCGCTGGCTGCTGGGGGAGTTGGAGAGAGGGCCCATGAGGATGTCTGGTCAAGGTGGTGGGTCTCATTCTGCACCGTGCATCAAAAGCACCTGGGGATTTTTTTCCCCCCTAAAACTGATATGTTGGCTTTTCCCCCTTTGACTCCCTGAGCACTCCCTGTACTTCTCTTCCTGGGCTATGTCTGTGGTTATGGACTCCTGATGATCCGGTCCCTGACCTCCTGGGTTCTGCCTTGCCCCAAGGGAGGCTGGTGCTGGAGATGGAAAGGCAGGAGGGGAAAGAGGTCGGGTGGTTCTTTCCCACGTCTTCCTGCCTCTGTGCTGTCTCCCCTCCAGGGTGAGTGTGGGTGACCACAGCTCCTGCAGCCAGTTCTCCAGGGCCCCAGCTCTCCCTGGCCCCACTGATACTACTCACCCTTCTTCCTTCAGTTCAGCGGTGCTAATGGCTTCTCACTGCTGCTAGCTTCTGAGGACCTCCCCAACTCTTCCTCCATAAACAAACACTTCATTCAGTTTCTTCCTTAAATATCTGATAGTGAATTCCTGCCTGGGCCTCTTCCCAGAGATTTGGATTCAGCTGGCCTGGGGTAAGGCTTTAGGAACTATATCTTTGTTAATCACTCTTGATGATTCCATTGTATAAGGTGGGGAATGCCTGCATTAGAGAGATTCTGGAAAGCATTGGCATCTCCAGAAATAGTGTCAACAGAATACTTACTGCTGGCCAGGTTCTAAGGGCTTTACTTATATCTAGTTCATTCTCCTGATGACTCTGAGAACCAGATGATATTATTGTCTCCATTTTACAGATAAAATGGTTGAGGGCAGAGAGAGGGTAAGTAATTTGCCAAGGTCAAACATCAGTAAGTAGTGAAGCTAGGATTCAATCCAGAATTTGGGCTCTCTGCCATTACTCTATGCTGTACTAATATGAATTTTGCCAATTTATATTCTTTTATAAAAAGATTTTATTTATTTACTTGAGGGAAAGAGAGAGCATGAGCAAGCATGAGTATGAGGAGGGTCAGAGGGAAAGAACCAGACACCTGCTAAGCAGGGAGCTCGATCCCAGGACCCCAAGATCACTACCTGAGCTGAAGTCAGTTGCTTAACCAACTGAGTCACCCAGGCTCCCCTGCCAATTTATTCTAAGCAATGATTTGGAAATGAGAATAACCTGCTTGTTTATTCACACTTACATTCAATAATGTTTTTATGCATTCACCCTGAAACATTTTAATGAGCAACTACTTATGTCTCAGATATCAAAGAGCCTCTACCTATCAAGGCTAGAGGGGAAAAAAGAGACAGACTTATAAACAGATAAATAAGCAAATGTGTAAACAGATAAAACTGAAACATCACATGATGGATTGGACATATGTGTGAGGGAGCTCTGGAGAATAAAAACTGTGTTGCAGCTGGGACATGAAAAAGCTTCCCAGCCAAGGAGACCACAGATCAAATAGGGTCACTGTCAAAAAATGTCTCATGGGGAAAGATCCATGAGGACAGGATGGATTCCATGGCAGAGGCTGGATCTAAAGAGAATCAGAAGGGTCATTTATCCCAAAAGATTGGATTCTGAATTCTGTCCTGTAAGCACAGAAGAACTGGAATTGGTATTAAGTGAGGGAAATGGCATGTTCATACTTGGCTTCATGGAGATCACTCTGCCTACACCGCGGAGCGTGAACTTCAATGAGCCACGCCCAGACTCCGTGAATCCTTTAGGAGACAGTGGAAATTCAGGTAAGAGATGATGGACTCAGAACGCCAGCGATCACAGTGCCTGTTCCTAAGGCATTTTTAATTCATTGATTTTTCTCTGGTCCAGTGCACAGTCTGGCTATTAAACATAATGTGTGTGGTCTGGTAATGATGCCGATCTGCCCGGTTCTGCCAGGCCCTTCGGGAAGCTCTGGTCCCTCTCAGCCCACACTCAAATTGGATTAACTTGGAAAGGAGAAACACCATGCCTTTTTCTGCCTGTGAGCGGGCGCTAGGAATTTTGGGACTCCCGTGGGAAAGGGACACACACTCCTGATCAGCAGCCACAGTGTTACATGTCTGTAAATGGCACTAATTGGGCATAGTTTATTTTGTTTTGTTTTCTTTACAGAGTGTATGACCCCATTGTTGTGCTCAAATAGGAAAGCCATCCCGGGTTCCTTTGCAGGTAACAAGTTTGGTTCTGACCGCATCATGGTGGAGGCAATACTAATGGGATAGGGAGCAAAGCCCGCTCACAGACAAATGATGATAAAGTGAAATCTTTAAGTAATCATCAGTAAAATGAGGCAGGGCCCTGTGAGCTGTCTCTCCAAAGTGACAAGGCTAAAGAAGCTGCCAGGCCACCAGCCTGAGGCCCCGAAGCCCATTTATGATTTAATTCCCATTTTGACATCAATCCACACATAGTAATAACCTTAGCCAGAGAAAGAAACGTCCTGGGTGTGCTTTTATAGTGACATGCCTGCATCCAGGAAGCAAATTTTTGATTGTCAATTAAACCCCAAACAAACTCAACTGTTTCCACTCATCCTACCCTACAAAGCTGCATCATATTTCAAACGTCACTGTGGGGCCCACTGACATAAGCTGTGTTTGGTATATTCCCTTGGAAACTGACACCAATTTCATTAACCAAAATCTGGTCTTATGAAATTATAAGATCTGTTAGTTGGAAGCAGGAGTGGGGGTGGGGGAGCGGTTTACAGATCTCAGAGTCTGACCCTTACCTGAAGAATATCCCCTCTATTCTATTCTACCTAACAAGGGTGGTCCACTTCAGTAACTCTAGAACTGACACCTCAGAGAAGCTATGTGATTTCCAGAAAATCTGTAGGTTTTAGGTCAAAGATCTAATTCTACCCCAGACAAGGCTATCCATCCTTCTGTCTGTCCATCCATCCAATGTCTGTATATTATACCACATAGTATGTTATATATACAAGGATATATGAACATACAAATATAATATATAAAATATTTGTATAATATGCAAAGCATATTATAAAGATTACATTCTATATTGAATATAAAATGCATGATAACAGAATAAATACATTCAATAATAAAAATTAAAATATACAAATATACCATGATATATTTATTATATTATTATACACTTACATAATATATATGATATGTAATATAATCATAATGTGTGCTATATATATATTTGTATGTGTGTATGTATGTATGTATTTCTCAACCAAAGCAACTCTGCCTTCCGGGGAATATTTGTCAGACTAGAGATATTTTGGCTGCCATATTGGGGATGCTCCTGGCATCTAGAGGGTAGAAATCAGGAGGCTAAACATCCTAAAAAGCACAGGATAGTTTCCCACAATGTCCCCATAATCTGACCCAAAAGGTTAATAGTGGTATTGTTGAGAACCCATGGTCTGCACATACAGAGAAATACATGCAAATACAAACACACATACATACTTAGCTCAGAGTCAGGCACATTTCCCTTTACCGTGATCATTAGAAAATTTATGGTTCCCTTAAGCCAAAATCTGTTTCCCGTTTAGTCTTATATATGCCCCTTGGAAAGATATAGAATAAGCCAATTCCACTTCTAAAGACAATCCTTCAAATACATAAAATAAATACAAAAAGACATCTTCCAAAGTTACAACCTCTCCAAACCCAGAACCCCAGTTCCTTCCCATGCTCCCCTGTATTTCAGGGTTCCCAATACACTCATCATAATTTTGGTGGAAAACCACCAAACAAAAGCCACTTAGGAAGATTAAGGGGGAAATTGGTAGGGAGGGGTAGTAGGATGACAGGGAATTTGCTGGAAAGACATTGGTTTATCTCAGAATCCAAGAGAACTCCAAGAGTACCTGATGTTTGGGAGGGAGAACATTATTATATTCTAGATGAAGGGCTAGGTTTGTCTTTATTAATCATCAGATCCTCAAGCGCCAAGACAGTGGCTAGAAAATTGTAGGTACTGAATCATTATGTGTTGGATGGGTGAATGGGAGAAGGAAGGAAGGAAGGAAGGAAGGAAGGAAGGAAGGAAGGAAGGACAGATGGGCAGACGCAGGGGGAGGAAGAAAGAAAGAAGAAAGGGGCCATAAGAAGGGAATTCTCACTAAAAAAGGGAATTAAGAGCAATAGCCAACCTCCAGGAATGTTCTTTGTCCCTTTTAGGAGCCACTTCTCTACGAAAAAACAAGGAAACTGTCAGCAAAAATAAGCATCAGCACATGTGTGAAGCACTGACTCCTACCATTTAAAGACCTCCTAGCTTTGATTCTTCGGCTTCTGTTTGCGATGTTAAATTTCTTGCTGCCTCTTTAAGCTTACAACATGGTTTGGGGCTTTGCAACATGCAAGTCTGTTATTAGAGATTCTGTTGAATTATTCAGGGCTAAATCAAGATGCGAAGACACCTTTTTTGAGACAGAAAATTGGCAAACACTCTCTAAGATGCCTTACAGCCAAAAAAAAAAAAAAAAGCCACAAATTCTTCTGCAGCTGTTGTATGTACTATAAAATTGATAATGATAAAAAAAATTTTTTTTTTTACCTGCATAAGAATGGCATGTCCTTCCCAGGACATTCTTTTGTCTCCAGTGACAGTATTAACTTTTGACAGCCACAGTCCCACAAGAGATGCACCTGATCTGAAACCCAAGGGGTTAATTCTATCCCTTGAAGCTTCTGAAACACAAATGGGCTAATGTGCCATCAATATCAGAAATCAACATTAAGTGGAAAGATTTCCCTCTCTTTGACTTTCATTATAGGCCCCGGAATATTGAAAACCGTAGTGACTCAGGGGATTGTGTCAAAACACACTTGATACACATCAAAAAGAATTGCCTCAGCAAGGCTGAGAGAATCAATTGTCTCTCCTTCCAAAATGCTGACCCAAAAGCTGAGGCCTCCTGCGAAGTGCAGTGAAGTTTCCTAGAAAGCTTCTGAATACAGCTCAGGTGTGGCACAATGCAACAATCTCTGCAAAAAAAAGAAAAGAAAAGAAAAAAAAAGGCCATCTGGACAATGTTCTGCAGCCTAGACCTGTTCCACATATCAATAAACCAAGAAGGATGATAGGAAAGCGAGGTCAAGCAGACAGAAGAGAGCCAGGAATACCTAAGGGCTATCGACGACCATGGTATGGCCCGTGGATGTTATAAGTACAGGAATCCCAAGCATTTAAGCCAAGACCCTGGCTTCTAAATACTGTTACAGTTTAGTGTCGAGAAGGAATCAAAGTGAGTGTGTCTCTGGAATGTTATCGGTGTAAATGACCTTCAATCAAAAGTAGAAAGTGGAAAGATTTCCCTCTCTTTGACTTTCATTATAGGCCCCGGAATATTGAAAACCGCAGTGACTCAGGGGATTGTGTCAAAACACACTTGATACACATCAAAAAGAATTGCCTCAGCAAGGCTGAGAGAATCAATTGTCTCTCCTTCCAAAATGCTGACCCAAAAGCTGAGGTAGAGTGACCCTCTCCTTTGTTTTGCTGAGGAACCCTCCCGCGGACTAAACTCCTTCAAGGAACTTTCTCTGTAGCTTTTTGTCCCACAGCCCATCCCTCATCTCACTCCACAATTCCCCAACAATAGGTGAATCTGAGCTGTGTGCTTAAGTTCGGAGAATGGAGTATCATGCCAACAGCTCATCAGCTGACTGACGCCCACCAGCAGTGTGGACATTCGTCCATTTCCTACTGGCTAAGCTGGAATAGGGGGCTCGACTAAAGGCTTCAACAGATGATTGAGCTCTTTCTTGAGATCTGTTAGAAATGGCACTTCTGAAGCTGTCCATTAAAGCTAATCTGCTGCTGTGGTCATGATGACCTTGTTTGCTCCGAAGCATGTATATACACCCAAATATGTTTACATGCACATTATGTTTCATGTACTAATGTCCCCAAACGAGTAACATATCTGATAGTCAAGAGACACAGTCAGGGCAGTAACCTTACTGTGGACAATTCAGACTGAGTCCATGATTAAGTCTTGCGCAGCAAGAGGAAAGAAAGTTTTTATAAAGAGAAGTTTCTAGAACTGAGTCAGTATCTGCCCCTTCAACTTACATCTAAACTTACTGTACTGGTTTCCCAGAGTTGGTAAACAATTCAGTCTTCATAAATTTTTTTTTTAAAGATTTTATTTATTTGAGAGAGAGACAACACAAGCACAGGGGAAGGCCCAGGGAGAGAGAATCTTGGTCTCCCCACTGAGCTTGGAGCCTGACGTAGGGATTGATCTCAAGACCCTGAGATCATGACCTGAGCTGAAACCAAGAGCTGGATGCTTAACTGACTGAGTCACCCAGGCACCCCAATCATAAATCATTTTTAAAACAATGTTGTATCTGGACTGTCAGCAAAGTGCCTCCTTTAACAGCGGGGAACATTGTTAAGTACTGAGGTACAGAGTGAGGTGTTGCCCCAAAGTATCTAAGAGTGGTTATGTTTATTTCCTTTTTTAGACTCTGCAAGTAATTCTTGAGCACTAAATGTTACTCCATAGCTCTGCTATATTACAAACCATTTGGTCCATTACTATGTCCTTGGGTTGCATGTAAGAGAAAGGTCTACTGTTTTAGCTTTAAAAAATAAGAGGTTTCAATGTTTAGGCAACAAGAAGTTCAGAGGTAGGTAGTCTAGAGCCGGTACCAAGAATCAGCAATGTCATCAGGCTCCTTGCACCTTCTTGCTCCCATTTTTAGCACACAACTCTTAGCCTCATGCTCGCAAGAGAGCTGCTGTGCTTCCAGGAATCATAACAGCATTTCAGGTGGAAAGAAAATGGAAGGGCTTTGAGTCAGAGGGAGAGAGGCTTGCCTTTTCATTTGGGAAGGGATGCTAGTTCAAAGAACTTCTATCTGTGTCACATGGCCACCAACCTCTAGCTATAAGAGAATTAGAAGTGATTTTTTAAAAAATTGGGGACATCACCACTCTGAACAAAATTGTCTAATAGTGAGAAAAAAATAGAGGTGAATATTGAGTAACTAGCATGAGCCACAGTATTTTAATCATCTGGCTCTTCATTACTATTTCCTAATAGAAGCTTTTAATAGAAGCTCTTTGGGAACCTGTGCCTATCACAGTGAATGACATAAATTGTACTGAGAAAAAGAAGAAAGCAAGGAAAAGAGAGAGAGAGAGAAGAAGAAGGGGAAGAGGAAGAAGAAGAAGAGGGAAGTAGGGGAGGGAGAGTAAAGAAAGAATAAAAGTTAACGCAGAAGGGGAATGAAAGATTAAATCAAGTGGGCGAGCCATAGGCCAAATCCTGCCCATCACCTGATTTTTAAATAAAGTTTTATCGCAACACAGCCATGTCCATTCACTTAGGTGAGGCTTAGGCCTGTTTTCCGCCTAACAGGACAGTGAATAGTTGTGACAGAGACTTGTGGCCCATGAAACCTAAAATATTTACCACATGGCCCTTTATAGAAAAGGTCTACAGACCCTTGGGCTCAGGGACTAATGATTTCTTGGTTTCTCAGGAGATAGGTCTTACAAAATTATTTAAAAGTAAAGAAATAACACAGCAGTGCAGGTACGGAGGGAGCAGTCCACTTGAACTCCTCCCTCTGAGCACCTTCCCACTCTCCAACTGTACTCTTCTTCCCACTGGATGGAGGGGTCCATCTGACTGAACACCTCTGTCTCCAGGCCTCACTGTGCCCTCTAAGAGGCTAAGTGACTTAGTGGCAGGCAGAAGGTCTTAAATACAGACCTTATGCTTTCTGGATTTTCTGATTTTGATGTCCATCTATCATGCTTTAAGAAACCTGCTACCCCTTTGCACCCCTGCTCAGAAAATCAGATGGCTAAACATGGCTAGGTCTATCATAGTAAACGGAGTAAAGAAACAGGCCTTATAAGAGAAGTCTGGAGGACAGGAAACATCCATGGACATGTACATGGAAATGTGCAGGGAGGCACTGGCTAGGGCTCTGCATCTCCTGCTTAGCCTTGCCAGGGAGGGTGAAAGAGGGGTCTGACCACAGCTGGCTCTTCTACCCTGTGCTTTCTGGTCCCTTTTCTGGGAGGCCTGCAGGTCCTGCTATTTACAGCTGCCAGGGAACTTCTGGATGGGTGGGGGTGTGACCAGGGCTCAGTCTTCCTTCTCCCCACTGAGTTGGGAAGAGGGGAAGTGCACTGCACGGGGGCCAGGCCCCAACTCCCCCCCCCCCCCCCCACTACCACCAGGAGCTTTTTAATAACCTTCTCCCTCCTGCCAGGGCTTAGAGGACAATCACTCTTCCCCCGGTGGGAATGCTCCCACACACCCAGTCCCAACCTCAGCCCCTTCTCTTCCCTTGCGTGTCCTCAAAACCAAGGCCTTATATTTATTTCCCTTCCCAGTTGCTTTAAATATGGACAATTTTTAATTTAGAAATGGATGCTAAGAAGAAACATGGGCATCGCCCCCAAGCAAACCTGAAAGTCTGACTTCCCCATGTTCCATGTCGACAAACCCCCGACACCCCTCCCCAAAGGGCAAAGGCCACCCCGAGCAAAATGCCAAACCAGCTTTTACAAATAAACTTGTGGCCAAACTGCAGCCATAAAACTTTGAAAACTACTCTGATTGAGACATTTGGACTAATTACCAGGGAGCAGAGGCTCTGGGTCCTTCCCTAATGCTGTTTATTACATTCCCTTGTTACAGGGACTCCCTGGGGTTGGTTTCTGAAATAAAGATTTAATTTGCGGGTAAATCAGAACAACAAAAAATGTAGCTCATTGTAAACAATAGTATCCCCAGCCCAGCTGAGCCCATCAATATAAAAACAGAAGTCCTCCTCATCCTCTCCATTCTGTAAACATGTTAAATGCTATTTATTGTGACTACATGTGTGTGGCCCGGCACGAGTGAAATTGGGAGCATTTTCGTGACTGAGAGACATAAACATCAAATACTGCTCCCATCATTCTTCCAGTTTTCAAGTTATAAAATCTAAATATTAATTTTAATAGAAAGGTTAGGAAATTGGAAACTGCAGTACCCACTGAAATCATCGGAATAACACACAGCCCAAAGAGGGAGCACCAGCATTCCAAGGAGATTAAGGAGGCAGGTGGGGTCCAGACGTGGTCCATGAAATATGACATGTGTCATAAACAGAGGCTTAGGCCCATGGCTCCCTACCAACCCCAAGTCCTGCCCAGCCAATGTTGTGCGTGCGTGTGTGAGTGTGTGTGTGTGTGTGTGTGTGTGTTTTAACTCAAGACAGTATGTACACAGATACAAAGAGCAAGAGAGGAGACACAGTTATTCTGCTGCTCAACAGAGAGTCAATTTGACCATCTTTGACCTGGAGTCTGGGAAAGGGACAGTTTGATTGTCATTAGCCCCATATCCGTTATCCCCAGACCCCATGATGAGTTAAGACAGTCCTTCTAGAAGAACATGATGATCTTTGGGCCACTCAAGGGCACACAGTCCTAACTGTGGACAAAATCGGGAAGCACACATCACAGGCTCCTCACTTCCAGAGACCAAGTCATAGAATCCTCTCCATTTAGGAGTAAGGACTTCTTCCTCCCCTTGTCTTCTCACCTCTGGCTGCATAGGGCCCAGACTTTGGCAGAAACCATGCACTTGAGGGTCATTGCCATGGTGGAGCAAAGAGGCTGGCACTGGGTTGGAGTCAGAAGTCATAGGTTCTAACCTTCACCATGGAGCCAATGCCGACTAGAACTTCAGCTACTTGGTTTACAACTTGTTACACATTCCTCAACTGCCTTATCTGCCTCCTTCGCTGGCAGGGCCTAGACTTAAAGACCATGCAGTACCCTGATCGCATGTTAGGACAGTGGCTCGCAAATGGGGCTAATCCTATTCAATGACCCCCACCCCAACAGGGAACATTTGCCAATGTCTAGGGACATTTTTGGTGTGGCCACATTGGGCAAGCTACTGGCATTTAATGGCTAGAGGCCAGGGATGCCACTAAACGTCCTCCAGTGTACAGAACAGGCCCTCATAATAAACTCATTTATCCCAGAATGTCAACAGTACCAACACCAGTTGGTTTTTTATCCACTACTCTTGAACTAAAGTCACTTCATCAAAACTGGATAGTTTGGGAAAAGTATAAACCTTTTAAGACTTCATATTTATAGTCTAAGAAAACATAAGGCAGACGGGTTTGAACAACAGCCTGTGAAAAACAGAACTAAGAATCTGTTTTTTAGATTTTACAGATCTCCCAAGTTCTCCCAAAGAAATGGCCCAGACCCAGGGTCTTCCCAGAGCAGGGACTTTACCTATGTTGGCTGAACTGAACATCATCTTGTTACTGTGGCCAGACCAAGCACCTTGCCTGCTAGGAGAGGCCTGTTCATTTTCTGTGTAGAACAAAACAAAGGTGGGCAGAAGGCAAGGGCAGGGGGATCTGCCACAGAGTTGGTGCTTGGTAAACATTTCCTGAGGGAATGAACGGATGGATAGAAAACCAAAAAAAGTCTCATCTAGTCAAGACACTTGTCTTCTCTCTGAGCTTCCTTCTCCTCACCTATAATGTGGGGACGATGCTAATACCTGTTCCATAGATTTCATGGGCTTCTTATGAATAACAAATTATATCATTCCTGGAGCACCACCTGGAGGAATGGTTTTAGAAACTAGTGATCCCAGAAATAAAATAGACTCCACCCAGCTGCTGTCTCCCCATGGTCAACCCCACACCAGACCAACTGACAACTTCATTAAGTCAGGAAGCAACAACTCCCCCTACTTCAGTAGAATCTCAATCCCAAGTTACCATAGGAGTCACTGACATTGGGGCGGGGGGAGGGGAGGTGGGATGGGGTTTCATGAGCATGTCATCTACAAGATGGATGACAAAAGTTCTGAGATATCTCAAGCTGCTTCTAGCCAAATGAGTTTTCTCCTGATAAATTTCAAAAAGAAAAGGAAGATGAGTGGCCTTGTACAAAGTGTCCCACATGTTTAGAATGGGCTCATGCAAATCTCACATGCTCCCAGGTGACTGGGACCCTCACTAGCTCTCACTCCTTCTCACCCCAACACCACCACTACCACTCCTGGCATATTTCTAAAGATTTCTATGAAAGCACAGTTCCCTGAGATAATTCTTGTTTTACTAACATAAATTCTATGCTCACACAAATCTGGGAAAATGCTACATTAAATGAAGTTAGACAGATTTTTTTTTTTTTTTTAACTTACAGGGATTTTTCACAGCCTTGGGTGTATGTTGGGAATTTCCATTGGCTATAGTGTGTATTTCCAAATCCACTTCAAGATTGAATCTTTTCTTCTCGCTTTACCTAGAGAATATTGTTTCAAAAACTAGCTTGAGAAACTGGGCAATCATTCCATCTTGGCAGGTGACTGCCCTACCTTGCTTTTAAAAGGATCGGTCTCTATACTTAAGAGAAGTATCCCCCATGCATAGTCTACTTTTAATCCCAGAACCAGGTTCTCAGGCCTAATGTCTCAGTTTCTAGATGTTCATTTGAAAAGTTCAACCCCTCCTGGGAAGTCTACCACAGATGAAGCTAGATGGACACCCTTTACTGACCACATATTGCCTCCCTCAAAAGCATGCACCCTTAAGCGACTTGTAATTTATACATATGCCAAGCTAGCAGCTAACCCAACAAGATAGCAGCTGTGAGAGCACTCAACTTGAGTGCCACTGCCTGAGAAGGGCCCAGCAGCTCAGAGAAGAGAAAGAGCTAGAACTGGGATATCAGGGAAGGAGCTGGAAGGAAGTAGAAACTAAAGTGGACCTTGACCACCCCACCCTGGAGCAGCAGAAGGACCTGGCCTCAAAGTTTCAAGCACAAAAAGAGAAAAAGCTGCATTAGCAGGACCTAAGGTCCGTTTCCATTAGCAGGACCTAAGGTCCGTTTCCCTGAAAGAAGAGCACGAGATACAGATCAGGATGCATTATGGAATTGTCCCCCGCTTCAAAGCAAGGGAGAAGGACCTTTCAGCCTCACACCAGACAATCATAGGTAATGGATGCTCCTTGGCCTCAGGGGATAATCTCATGAGCGAGGCAGAGCTCAGCAGCAGGGAATGGGAGCACTGGCTTGGTAAAGGGCATTTGGATGGGGACCCCCCCACACCAACACACACATTAGCATCTATTATGTACATCAAAGACAAAAATGGAGACGTAAACATAAGATTTTCATGGAACAATCAGAACAGGGTCTGAGGAGAGGAAAAGATGTGAAATATAGTATCACATCAGGCATGTCTAGGTTGAAGAGAAGGATACAGAAACCTTTTTTGGGAGGCAACATACACCCTAAGGTAGATTTTCCCCCTTTCAGATATAATATATTTTGAATGTGACCTATTCGGTGATTTGATTGCTTTTTCTCTGGAACTGATTTTATTGCTGCCATCCATCTATATTCTACCACGACCACTCACAGAACCTTTCTAGAGTGCTGAGGCTTCAAATAAAAAGCTACATAGAAAATTTGCTTTTTTCTTTCTTGCACGATCATGGCGTTTGGTATGATTTTCCTCTAAAACTCTTATTTTAGATAAACTAAACAGTAGTCCTCAGGGATACAGAGAATAAGACAGATATGGGATATGATAATGTCTAATATTTGCAGGCTGCAAGAGGAAATGAGTCATTTGAATAACATAAGCAATGATAACTCAGCTGAATATGACTAAGATGTTAAAAATAAGGTGTGTTTACAAGTGAATAAACTTCCTGATCGTACTGCTAGTCTCCAGAGAGATGGAAAGGGAACAGACAAATGTCCTTGGCATCCCAAAAACTTCCTCTTATTTTCTACCAGCCTAGTGTGGTCATGGTGGGTTGCTCATGGTGTCTGCTCATTGCCTATTGATACAAAATTGAACGACATGCCCACTAGAGAGGAATCCTCCTGACAATCTATATGACGACCCCATCTTTGGGGTCCTTTGCTTTTATTTTCCTAAAGATTTGTGGAGTAAATCATTGGAGCTATCTTTTCTTGAGGAACAAAACTCCGTATACATTCACTACTGTTTAATTATTCTTTTCTGGCCCCTCCTTCAGTTACCTTATTGAATCTCAGGACCCTAATGGTAATTCCTTTCTCACCAGATCCTTGATGAACATGTAGAACTATTTTGACCTTGGCTGTGAATGTCTTAAAATGGTTAAACATTTCTCCTACTCAGAAGACACCGATAACTTATCAAGGATTTTCTTTTCTTGAGTCCCACTGCTATAGATTACATGAGTAAAGACATGGGAAGAAATATACTTGGCAAGAGACTTCTTTCCATTCAGTACTTAGTCTATTGTCTATCTACTGTCTACTGTCCTTCAGCATGCATTCTTGAGAGGTTGGCAAAAATGAAAAACTGCTTTTCCAAAACCACCCTGCAGTCAGAGCACTCACTGTGATTTGAGTTCTGCAGATGAGATGGGCCATCTGAGATATGGAAAGGAATAAGCAGACAATGCCATCTTTCCTTGGCAAGGCTGGTGGACAAGCAACCTACAATAGACACGAGTCTTGGCAATTGCCCTATTTGTTTCCTTTGCCTGGGAACTGTATTTGTGGGTGTAAAACAATTGTGGGGAAGAGGGGAGAGAAGCTGTTCTCTGTCAGTTGATCCTGAAGTAAAAACTCAACTTCATTTTCTCTATGTACACTATAGTTCAATAGAAGTTAAAGTTAGAAAAAAAAATCTGATATCAATCTTCTCACTTCAGATCCACCTAATTAATTTTGAAGTACCTAAGCCCCTTTATTAAATACCTCTCTGCTTGTAATAACTCAAGGGCTTTCAATTTCCTGCACATATCCTTCCCCACTGTAATAGCTTTCTTCTTCACTTGAAGACCAAACACAAGGGGACAGATCTCAGTTTGGTTAAGGAAGTTGTCCAACAAAGGATGGACCATGCTGATGGCTAGTAAGCTTGCTATCATAAAAGGTAGTTTAAGAAGAGACTGGACAAGCCATATGAAAGGGTTGGTATGAGGGGCATTTGACTACCAGGCTCTATAATTCCTAATGTCCTGTCCAACTCTTGAGATTCCTTGATTTGCAAATGGACAACTGATTCCCTTTGAAAGTGGCCTCTGTGAGACTGTTGCAAGAGACAGTCAGCCCCTCAAAAGAACGTCCTTGACATAACAAACATCAAAGGACCAAATAGCACACATGTTGAGGCTCTATGAGTCTTTTGCTGGCTCCAAGTTTGAGCAGAATGTGGGAGAAGGCAAGAACAGCACCACCATCACCAATAATAAGGCTTGCCAATCAATAGATAGAATCTAGAATCAACTCTCACAGACCAAAGGCAACACAATGGGATTGAAAAACCAAAGTAACCCAAGTATAGGAAGATTTTCTATTCTGACTTTTGCTGCTTTTCACTGGTTCAAAAATTCCAAGAACTATTCCAACTAGAAAACTGCTGTTTCTTTATTTCCATGAATATTTCTAGTTGAAAAAACTGGACTTGTGGATTTCCTTCATCAGCTTTTATGAATGACTGTCCTTTGATCTCCATTCATAGATGATAACTTCTGGAGACTACCTGAACATAATAGGGGAAGGAAAACTAGGAAGCATATGTTGACCAGCCAGGAGTCATAGGAAAAAAGAAGATAGGATACTCTGTGATGGGAACAGTTCATGTATCCCATTTGCTCAGAGGATCATAGTGCTAGGCACCAAAAGAAGGAAGAGAACTCCAGTAGGCAGAGCCACAGTTGATAAAAATCTGCTAGGCTATAGGCCCAGAAACCTACTGTCCAGCTCTAGAACCAGGAAAGAATTCAACACACACTCATATGAGAAGAAAACAGAACCAAGGAGAAAGTCCATATACTTCGCTTGTTGCCATATTCTGGATCCGAGCAGATTTCTTCTCAATTGAACACACACACACACACACACACACACATACTGCATTTGCTATACATCAGGTATGCACTAAGTGCTTTCCATGTATTATCTCATTTAATACTGAAAAGAGCTTCATTACATGTATAAATATTCCTGTCATAAAATGATGAATCTTAAACTAGAAGGGTATAACTAACTAGACCACAGATACACAGAGAGTCACTGAGAGAGCTAGGATTTAGACAGAGATCACCAAATACCTGAGCCTTTACTTTCGAGAACTCTGTTCTATTGCCTCATTTGTGATTGAGCCCGTAAGAAAATTAGAACCTGTGAAATAGTAAAAAGGAAATACAGCTCTGCTATTCTGAAGATCTAAAGGAAAAACAGAATTTTGAAAGTCATTTGTTATAAAAAACCCTGTATCCTTTTAAATCCATTTTTTATTTAGAAGGAAACCATAAGACATAGCTTCTTTGAAGCTGTAGTGGAAAGTCATAAAGACCAGAGTAGATGAGGATGAAAGGAAAAATGAAAAATAAAGCATCAAAAGTTCTCATAAGGGGCACTGAAGGCAGAACTGGGATAGTATGAAATATGTCAGCGAGAGGAGGTTGGCATTAAGTTCTCCTAAAAATGCAAAAGAAAATAACACAGGGTAGAAAGAGTATCCAAGATAATAGCTGTGGAGGATAAAGAATAGAAATACAAATTTTAAAATGTTAAAAATACAAATCTTCTAAAGGAAGAAATCAAAACAATTGGAGCTATAGCAAATACTCGTAGACATCAAGCCTTTCTGAGCTGATAAAACACATGCATATCAGAAGGGCTCTCCACAGTCCCAGCAAAAATCAATGAAAAAGGCCGAGACTAAATCTCACGTTGGAAGAATTTCAAAATTCTAAGTACAAAGAAAGATACTGTAAGTATCCAAGCAGAAAGTCATGATTTCTTCAAAGAAAACAAATCAGGCTGCTCTTAAACGTCTCTGAAATTTTGGAAGGCCAAAGACAGCATTACCAAATCTGCAGACTTCAGGAGAAAAATGTGATAATAACCTAGTATTTTTCTACCCACATAAGTTGTCTTGCCTAGTGGAAGACGAGAGAAATATGTTCTCAGATACGGGAGAGTTCAGAAGACAAACCTCTTATGTGTTTTTCCTAAACAGATTGGGGGCATACCACAGGAGGCCAAGGAACACATCAAAATGAAGATGGACAAAATCTCAATGACGTAGAAAGGGACCAGAACACTTCTTGGTGGGAGAGCAACATGCATAATATCCAAACATCTAGAAGTCTGCAAATAATCATGACCTCTACATACCAGACTTGGCTGAGTCCATTACACTAATGAGCTTCCAAGAACATGGGGGTCTCAGTACCTCCTCTCACAGTGCCATATGGATAAAACCCAAAATGACATTTTTAAATAGATTTATTTTAATTCACATACCATACAATTCACCCACTTAAAATGTGTGCTTCAGTGGTTTTTAGTATATATATAGGTACAGGCAACCATCCTCACAATTTTCAGAAATGTTCATCTCCCCAAAAAGACACTCTATACATTTTAGCTATCAATCCTATAATTCTCCAACCCCACCGTCAGCCCTAGACAACCCCTAATCTCCTTTCTGTCTCTATAGATTTCCCTATCTGGATTTTCATATGAATGGAATCATATACTATGTGGCCTTTTATGCTTGGCTTCTTTCACTTAGCATAATGTTTTCCAGGTTCGTCATGTTGTAGCATGTGTCAGCATTTCATTGTTTTTGTGGCTGAGTAATTGTAATGTCTATTGTGTAGACATTCCACATTTGTTTATCCACTCACCAGCTGGTGGACAGTTGGGCTGTTTCCACCTAAAACTAGTTCTTGAGCAAGTGTTACCATTTACCATGGAGAAAACTCTACTTGAATTCAACAAATCCCTCTGATAGGCACTCTCTGTCAGTCAAGGTTAATTATATATGTAAATTAAATACCTCAAAAATAGAAAAAGATACAAAAGAAAGAAAGAAAGAAAGGAAGGGAGAAATAAAGAAATAGAGAAAAGAAACCCACTGTGGTCATTCTGGGATTAAAAGCGAACGATTTTTTTCATTTTACATATTTTCAACATTAAAAAAAGGAGATACTCTACATTACAGTTTATGTTGCGAGTAAAAGACACATTCTCATAGATACATTCAGTCTTGTAATACTTGCTTTGAAATCACAAGCTTTTTCCAAGGTGACTGATCTATCAGGGAACAATTTGAACATCATGTAAACTTTGCTCATGCACCATTTCTTACACAAAGCAATGGTAGGTGAACATAGAACACTGTACCCCACCACTGGGAGCCTTCTAGGAATATACAAACACATATACGTGCACATGTCAGACATCTACCTGCTATCTTGGTTCACTCTGTGTTAGGAGCCACACCCATCCACATTCAGCAACTGAAATTTCTGTCCAATTTCAGGTGACCCTGCTTCTACTAACTGACAGAAACTCTCAATCTACAATCCTTCCATCATTCACTTCTACAAGCCAACTCCAGGTCCCTTTCAAGGTAAGGTGCCATACTTAAAGGTTTTTTATGCATTTCTTAATATTTAACATGGGTCACACTGTGCTAGTATTTTATTAAAAATTAATTCTTACAGTTTTTACTTCTTCAAAAAACATATTATTGATTTTTTTTGAGTCTTACACCCCAACCCCTATTTTAACCATAAGCCCTGTGGTTTTTGTTGCTTTTTTTTTTTTTTGCAGTGTGGTGATTCTTAGGAATGCCTATGTGGAATCCTAGCACCACTGACTATTCATACAATACCTCTGAGAGGAGACACAAGCAATTTGTACCTCAGAGAGGCAACTGGCAGTCACCAATGTGAGGCCCGAAACTTTGCTTTTCACTGTATTTTCTATAAAGATTTTATTCATTTATTTACTTGACAGAGAGAGAGATCACAAGTAGGGAGAGAGGCAGGCAGAGAGAGAGGAGGAAGCAGGCTCCCCACTGAGCAGAGAGCCCGATGTGGGGCTCAATCCCAGGACCTAAGATCATGACCCAAGCTGAAGGCAGAGGCTTAACCCACTGAGCCACCCAGGCACCCCTTCACTGTATTTTCTTGTGTGATGTGTTTTCAAAGAGAAATCGCTTTGAGAAAGAAGGTCCACATCAACCAAGCCTTGTGACCAAAGAAGCCAGATTCAAAACTTCCTGTTAGCCCGGAAATATAACTCCAAGGAACCTGTGGAATATGGCTGCACAGGGAACTAATCTCCTTCGCAGTTACAACGGGAATGCACATGGTTCTTGGTCAAGGGTCCTTCCAGCAAGTAAGATCAGACACAGGTGTCACTCCAGAGGATACTTGGCACAGAGAAAATGCTTGATAAAAGTTGAAGGCGTGAACAAAAAAATGGGACATGTGACCAGATGGGAGGGGGGATGATATTTGGGGAAGAAAGCTCTTTATGAAGATCCCTAGTGGTTTGAATCTAAAGCTTGGGTAAACACTGGCACTTGGGTCCTGAACAAGCTGAGGGTCTAGGTGAGGACCCAGCTGGAGTCACCTGGAAAGTCTGGCTGTCTCCTCTCTCACGGTGTACCCAGGCCTTCTAATTATTGTTGCTATCTCCCATGCTGTAAAATATTTTATCGGTTGCACCACTTTGCAGCATTTTGTCTAAAGCTCTTAACTGTCATAAATGCATCCAACTGTCTGCCAATGTGGAATAATAAATAATTATTATGGGAGTGACTGATTTACTTTGAAAAAACATGAAAGGCTCTAAACTGGAGTTTCCTGCCCCACATAATGTGCGTGAAAGAAATGAGCATCAGTAATCACTGTCAACAGTCTCTTGTAACTAAGAATTGAACCATTTATCTGTCCAGCATGTGTAAATTATCATCATCGTCTCTTCCACGGGAAGGCCTAACGGCAATTTATGTTATAAAAATAATAAGATATGAGGGCTTAATAGAAATTGCTTCTTGTTGCTTTACCTGGGAACACCAGGCTCCGGGGCCAGCAACCGTCTCGGGCCCTACAAATTCAGGCATACCATCCAACTGTTTATAGCTGACTTCCTGATTTGTATATATATTTTTACCTCCTTTCCCCAAACTAAGAGCAAAGAGCTTGCCTGTTATATTTATGAGCTGACCTTTCCCTATCCCCTTCAAGGATACTTCCTCTTGTGACCAACAAAGATAATGGCAGGGAGCAAATGAGTTCTCAGCACTGAATAATTGTAAATGTTCTGACATCCTCTGAAAATATTATCAGGGCTCGAAGTTGCTATGTATCCATCATGTCTTGCCCAGGAGAGTTTTTGTTTTTTTGTTTTTGTATTTTTTTTCCCCCCAAACGAGGCTGATTTTAACTTTAACAGTCCTTGGAATGTGCCAGCTTCCTTAGTTATTTTGACCTTGAGAATGTGTAGACTTCTTTGGATACCCCAAAGAAACAGCTTTGGGTAGGAAACATTCATATGTTTGCAAGTGTGTAAGTATGCTAAGTGAATGTTTCTTTTTTTAAAAATATCTTATTTATCTATTTATTCATTTATTTGAGGGAGAAGGAGAGAGTGAGTAAGAGAGCACAAGCAGGGAGAGTGGCAGAGGGAGAGGGAGAAGCACGCTGCCTGCCAAGCAGGGAGCCCAACATGAGGCTCAGTTCCACAACCCTGAGATCATGACCTGAACCAAAGGCAGACACCCAACCAACTGAGCCACTCAGGTACCCCTAAATGATTCTTTTTACCTTTTGGGGTGAGTCTTCAAGTATTAACACCCAGAATCCACAAGGTCCATTCTATGGACAAGAGATAACATACTGTTTATTGCTTAATGGAAGAGATTTTTCACTTTCTATCTTATTTGGCTTCCCCAGGTAAGCTCAGCCACATCAGTTAGAATCCAAGATGGTGGCCATGTATCGAGGCTGGAGGATATACTTTGTGGAACTGGGAAAGATGGTTTGCTTACTGGAAGAATGAAAAGCCATACTCAAAGCATTCTGCTCCTTGTCAGTTCTGAGCTGTTCTGTGTTCAAACCAAAAAAAAATCCCTTATCTCAGGAAGTTCAAAGATGTCTAAGACATGGTCCCCACCCATAAGAAACTCAATTGAGTGGTGACATGGGAATGTATACAGATTACTCTTTCTTCTGGTGCAGTAATTCGACTTTTAAGACTTTTCCCACTATAGTTAAATTGGCACATATATCCCAAGAGTGTTTGCAAAGATAATCTTAATGGCATTGTTTATTGGCCATATGATGGAAACGACCTAATAGTCCTTTATCACAAATTGGCAAATGTACTATACATCGTACACTTAGAATACTATGCCGCACTTAAGAGAAGGAAGTTATCTGTAGATCTAGATGCACATTTCCCTCCCTCCCAAAAAGGTTCTCAGTGAGGCCTTTTCCCCGACCACTCGGTTTAGGATTGCAACCCCATTTCTCAGTATTTCCTATCTTCCTATCACAATAACGCTCAGTACCATCTAGCACAATACATATGATGCTAACATAATATCTTAAATATATGTAAATGTGTACATACATAGAAACATATACAGTCGATCCTTGAACAGTGCGGAGGTTAGGATATACCAAACACTCACACAGTCAAAAATCTGTGTATAGGGGCACCTGGGTGTCTCAGTGGTTTAAGCCTTTGCCTTTGGGCAGACCTTATTTATAATAAGGTCATGATCTCAGGGTCCTGGGATAAAGCCCCACATTGGGCTTTTGGCTGGGCGGGAGCCTGCTTCTCTCCCCGGCTCCCGCCTGCCTCTCTGCCTACTTGTGATCTCTCTCTGTCAAATAAATAACTAAAATCTTAAAAAAAAAAAACAAAAAAAAACTGTGTATAACTTTTGATTCCCCCAAGCCTTAACTATAGGACTCATAGCCCACTGTTGACTGGAAGCCTTACTGACAACACAAACAGCCACTAACGTATATTTTGTATGTGGTACATATTATATATGCTGTTCTTACAATAAAGTAGGTGAAGGAAAGACAGTGTCAGCAAAAAGCAATCCCAGGGAAGAGAAAACACATCGACAGCCCTGTGCTGTGTTTATGGAAAGCAGCAAGGTAAGACAATGTGCGGCTCATCCTCCCTTGTGTATGAGTCCTGCAGACGCACGTGCTCCACTGAGGGTCTCTGGAGGGAGGGTCGAGACTGGGAAGAGTGGTCTCCTCTAGGGACAAGTACTATGGGATGTGGGTTTAAGAGTGAGAGGGACACCTCGGTTTTACGGCATATCCTTTCAGAAACTCTGACCTTTTTTTTTACTCTGTGCATATTTGCTTTTTAAGATGAGTTTTTAGAACCATCACTAGAGCTGAGGTCTGGCTGGTTGTGTGCTGAGCATATACGAGAGTGATACCTAGACTAATCATTTACAGTTTCAAATACAGATGCCTACAGGGGCCCAGGTGGTGATAACTGGGGTGGAAGTAGGCAGGGATAAGAAAAATACCTGGGGGGGGGGGGGCGCCTGGGTGGCTCAGTGGGTTAAGCCGCTGCCTTCAGCACGGGTCATGATCTCAGGGTCCTGGGATTGAGTCCCGCGTCGGGCTCTCTGCTCAGCAGGGAGCCTGCTTCCCTCTCTCTCTCTCTGCCTGCCTCTCCATCTACTTGTGATCTCTCTCTGTCAAATAAATAAATAAAATCTTTAAAAAAAAAAAAAAGAAAAATACCTGGGAATACTGATCACATGCCTGAAATTATATGCTTTCTTCCATTCTCCTTGAAATACACAACATTCTTTGTCTATCTTTCACTCTCCACATTTTTGGAGACACCGTCATAAATATTTCTTTGCCCTAAAAAAACCAGAAGTGCACATGCCATGGTAAATAGGTCTTGACTCTGGCCTCTACGGTGGTGTACCAAGAGCACCTGGCAGTCTACCAGCGGATGGCCTCTCTTCATCTCTCATTTGTGAACAGGCAGGATTTCTGACTCCGTGTTGCCAGATCTTCTGAATTTTTAAGAGAAACAAGAAATTCAAAGTGTTCATTTAAAATCTGCCACAAAATCAAGAGGGGTTTACCACAGAATTGCAGGTCTGATTCAACCCTCGAAAATCAATCACAGCAATTCATCACACTGTATGGTCATATCAATAGATGCAGGAAAAGCATTTGGCAAAGTTTGGCATCCATTTATAATAAGAACTCAGAGAAAACTAGGAATAGAAGGGAACATAATAAAAAGTATCTATGAAGAAGCTATAAGCCAACATCATATTGAATGTTTTCTCCATAAGATATCAAGGATATCCACTGTTACGCCCCTACTCAATATTGTACTAGAAGCCCTAGCAAACTCAATAAGTGTATAGAAAGAAATAAAAGGCACTCAGATTTGAAAGAAAAACAAAACTACCCCTACTCACAAACACTATGATTTCCTATGTGGAAAAAGCACAGGGAAGCTACACAAAAGCTCCTAGAACCAAGTGAGTTTAGCAAGGACGGAGAATAAAAGGTCAATATACAGAAATCAATTGTAATCCTTATGTGCTAGCAATGAACAAACTGCTGAAAGTAAAATATTTTCAAACAGCACCATTTACACCATTTACAATAGCTCCCCAAAATGAAATTATAGACATAAATCTGACAAAATATGTGCAGGATCTGTATGCTAAAACTACATAATGCTGATACATGAGAACAAAAAAGGCCTAAAGAGAAAGACATATTATGCCCATTGAGCAAGAGTCAATATAGTTAACATGTCAAATGTCCCCAGATTGACTCATAGATTTGATCTGATCCCAATCAAAATTCCAGCAAGATTCCTTGTGAGGTACACTAAACTAATGCCCAAATTTATATGGAAAGATAAAGGAGCTAGAATAGACAAAACAATTTTGAAAAAGAACAAAATTGGAGGACCCACACTACCAAATTTTAAGGTTTACCATCAAACTACGGGAGTTAAGACAGGGTGGCTTTGGTGAACACTGAGAGTCATAGGCCAATGGAATAGAACTTGAAAATTCAGGAATTTTCTGGTGCACACAAATATCAACTGACTTTTAAATTTTTGACAACGGCTCAATGGAGAAAAAATAGACTTCTCAGTGAATAGTGCTCTAAAAAAAACTGGATTTCCATATGCAAAACAAACAAACAAAGAAACAAAAAACTCACAAACACCTTGACCCACATCTCACCCTAGATAAAATTAATTTGAATTGTCTCACAGACCCAAGCACAAAACATGATACTATAAAACCCTTAGAAGGAAACATAGAACTAAATCTTCATGCTTTGGTTTAGTCGAAGACATCTTAAATTTGGTCTCAAAAGCACAACACACACACACAAAAATGATAAACAGAAAAACGACAGGGACTTTGGCAAAATGAAACACTTCTCTTTACCCATTTTTCCGTGAAAAATACAATTAAGAGAGCAAACAGATAAGCCACAGCCTGGGAGAAATTATTTGTAAATCACATGTGTAACGAAAGAACTGTATCTAAAATACATTTAGGAAAAAAAACCCCTCATAAACACAATAAGTAAATAAACAACCCAATTAAAAACAAAACAAAACAAAGCCAGGCAAGATATCAGAACAGACAATTCACCCAAGATCTATGGAGCTGAATAAACACAAGGAAAGATACTCACAGTCATTAGTTATTAGGGAATGCAAATTAAAATAACAATGAGATATCACTACACATGTATTAGAATGATTCAAATTAAAAAAAAAATAAAAAACACTGCTGACGGTACCAGTGTCCGTGAGGATGCCGAGAGCCAGGAATTCCCACGCACGGCTGGAGGGAGTGCAAAATGGTACCGTCGCTCTGGGAAACACTCCGGCAGTTCTTGAAAAAGTTAAAAACACACTTACTGTATGACCCAGCAATCCTACTTCTAAGTATTTATAGCAAAGAACTGAAAACACATTCATCTGAAAAAGTGAACACGGCCTAGAGCAGCCTTATTCATCATTGCCCCAAAATAAGAGCTCAAGTAACCTTCAGTGAACAAATGGACAAACGGTGGTGCAGTCATACAGTGAATGCTAGTCAGAAATTAAAAGGACCAAATTGGTGACATACACGGCATAGATGAATCTCGAATGCATTATGCTAAGTAAAATAACTCAGTCTCGAAGGGCACGTAACGGTATGGTTTTACTTCTATGACAACCTAGAAAAGGCGACACAGCGGGAACAGACAGCAGAGCTGGCTATGAGAGGTTGGAGGGAGGGCAGAGCTGGGTTATAAGGGAGAAGAAGCATGAAGGAATCTTCTGGAATGTTGGACTGGTTCTAGACCCTGTGCGCAGTGGGTACAAGAATGCACACACATGTCAAAACTCGTGCCATAAAGAGTGCGCATCCAAAAAAGTGAGTTGTACTGTAGGTGAATTTACAGTATTAACAAATTATTTTTTAAAAGCAGAAGAAGAAGAAGAAGAAAGAAGAAGAAGAAGGAGGAGGAGGAGGAGGAGGAGGAGGAGGAGGAGGAGGAGAAGAAGAAGAAGGAGGAGGAGAAGAAGAAGAAAAAGCTGGGTCAAATTAAACAAATTAAAGAAAAATGGATACTTTAGAGGCCAAATGAAACCCATCTGTAGGCCCAGTCCCAGCCATGAAACTCCCAATTCACATTCTCTGACTTGGGCAAAGCATCTGTGCAAGACAGAGTGTACTGACGACTTGATTTGACCCAATCTCTTAACATGAAGCCCAGAGAGGGAGAGGTATCTTCCAAAGCCACACAGCTAACCCAAGCAGGGTTAGTCCTGAGGTCAAGTTGTCTCACTCCTACTCCTGTACGGTGTGTCTTTTGATAACAGTTGTAGAGAGTTGAACCTCATGACATCCCGAAGTATAACATAACTCCCAAATACTGACTTTTTTTTTTTTTTTTTTTTTTTTGGAAAAAAAGGAAGGGGAAAAAAAGAACATTAAGGGGGGGGGGGGAAGGGCAAACTCCTTAAGGTTCAGCATTTGTTAGAAGTATATTAAAAATTATGACCTCAACAAACGACTCCAGTGAAAGTCTGCGGCCAAGAGACCTAGAACGATTTAACTGTTGAAATAATTCTGTCAAAAAAATTAGCAGTATTACAGGGAAGGCTGTGGGCCCTGACGGGTGCCCAGCAGAGACGTGTCCGTGCTGGGCTGCTATCGATTCTGAAACAATCTTGTACATGATAAATGAGAATGTGCTTAGGAGAGGATTCAGTCACGAGAGCCCCCAGATCAATCAGCTTGTCAACTGGCAGAAGAAATTCAATTTTTATTCTTAGTAAACTCTTATTTGGTGGCAGACCATTGTTTCTGTGGAAATTGCTTCACAAAGGCCGAGGGGCAGGCATGAGAACATGGGAAAAGATCATTTTTTCAAAGCATGTTAAAAGTGAAGATTTGGGCTTGATGACCGGGACTGAGGAAATGTGATTATAGGACGGTAGTTTCCACAGTCTGCCTTCTTTGCCCAAAAGGATTAGCTAGGGCCAGTTCTCTGTGTCCTGGACACAATGGATTTTCTTCTCCATCATCTGGCCCCACCATCTTGGAAGAAAATTCTCTTAAGAATGGGGACCCCAGGCTTTGCAAACAAAACTCAGCGACCCCATGGCAGAATGGGGATTCTAGATACACCTTCCATTCCCTTAGTTTAAACCCAGTGAAACTGCCACTTTAGTAAGTTTAAAGGAAAAAAAAAAAAAAAAAAAGTCAAACTCAGCACTTTTATATGGTTGACTCAAATAATTCTTCTCTCCTCTGTTGTCTTACTTTGCCATGATATTAGGAATCTCTAGGTAGTTTTCAGCCTAGGACTAGGGTCTACGGTTCTTAACTTCCAGACCAAAGTCCTTTACATTAATCTTTGATTCCTCCCTCCAGAGAGACAGATGTTCTTCCATTTGGCTGTCAGACCTCAAGTCAATATCTACACTGTGTATACGTATACGCAAATGCATATCTACGTGCACAGAGCAGTCATACGGAGCACCCACGCTGTGCCAGGCCGTGGGCAGTATTCTCTTGGTGTTCTGACAGTCTGGTTGGCGACACAGACATTAAACCAATGGAAGAGGTCACCAAGTAATTATCAGCGTACACAGCGCTACAAAGTCCACGCTCAAGAATACCGTGCAAGCAGCACATCGCAAAGGACCTAATGTAACATGAGGGATAAACAAAAGCATCCCTGAGGACGGTGCTCCAAAATTTAGACCTGAGGGATACTGGGGAGCAAGAAGGGTAAAGATGCAGTGAGGAAGGAGTCCAGTGGTATCTAGAGAGATCATTCCAGAGAAAACTGCATGTGCAAAGGTACTGAGGTGGGAGCTGACCCAGCTATTGGGAGACATAAAAGAAGTTTCATATGCCTAGAAAGGAGAAAACAAGAGGGGAAGTATTATAGGATAAGGGTGGTGATGAGGGCAGGCCTGGATCCTAGAGGATCCAGAAGACCTGAGATATCCATCCATCCCTTTTCTGTAATCCTTGGGCAAGGAGTTCCCTGAGCTTTCTATCTCATTCAGGCATACAAAACTAGAAGAGCAGGGGGACAGGGAGGGTGAAGAATCTGCTATTTTTCAGGCCTCCTTAAGAGAAAATGGAGCCCAGATAGTCTATCAAGAATGTCCCTGGGAGCACCTGTCTGCCTTCAGCTTGGGTCATGATCCTGGGGTCCTAAGATAGAGCCCTGTGTCAGGCTCACTGCTCAGTGGGGAGTCTGCTTGTCCCTGTCCTTATGCTGCTTCCCCTGCTCATGCTCTCTCTCTCTAGTAATAAAACTCTGTAATAAAACAGATAAATGTCTCTGAAGTTTTCTTGCTTCAAAACAATTAAAACTTGGGGCGCCTGGGTGGCTCAGTGGGTTAAAGCCTCTGCCTTCAGCTCAGGTCATGATCCCAGAGTCCTGGAATTGAGACCCGCATTGGACTCTCTGCTCAGCAGGGAGCCTGCTTCCCCCCCCCCCCGCCTGCCTCTCTGCCTGCTTGTCATCTCTGTCAAATTAAAAACAAACAAACAAACAAACAATTAAAACTCAACCATCCAGAGCCAGCTGCTTCATAGACTGGCAGGCCTCAGGCTGCTCCCACATTCTGCCCCTACTTCCACTCGCTGTGGTCACTGCTCCTTCCTAAGTGCTCATGATGACACAGTGGCCCCAGCAGGTACTTCCAAACTCTTGTCAGGAACTCACTCATTCACTCTGTTCAAGTAAGGATTCCAGGTCCACTCAACCCAATTGTCCAAGAAGACATAGGTAGCGTTGAAGAACTTGACTGAATATTTTCTCCACCAATCCCACACAGAGACAGTGTGCTGAGAAAATGGATGCCTGATGCTTGAGCCAACAAAGGGGTTAAATCTTCCTTCCAATCATCAAGAAACCTGACGTCAATGACCAAGAACACAGGCTTATACAGTATTCATTACACTTGGGGAAAATAAATGGAATGCTACCATTACTGAATTTGCCGAAATTAGACACTGACACAAACAACCTTCACTTATGTGACTTCCTTGAGACCCATTAAGTGAAAAGGCACAGAAATTTCATCAAAGAACACGCAACTGACTTGGATAAGATGAAGGCCCCTGAATTGAAGCATGATGGAAGTATCTTTCTGATAAGAGTTAAGATTCAGGCTGGCTTTTCCAACACTTTTGTAATCTCTTCCTTTAGCCAAGAGTACAGTAGCTCCCTCTTTTGAGCTTCTCTTACTCTTTCCATAAGTTATACTAGAATGTCTTCTTCTCCTCCTCATCCCCCTCCCCTGCCCCTCCCCTTCCTCCTCCTCCTTGTCTTCTTCTAACTTCCCACTCTTCCTAATAAAGTGAGATCTCATATCTTCCCAGCCCCAAAGGTATGAGCCATGGCAATACGGTTTGGGTTTATTTGAAGAAATGGCAATGAAGAGACAACTGGCTTACTGGATAATTTGACAAAAGCTAACCTCATTTCTAATTCTTAAAATGACCTATTTTTAGGGAGTTTTTAAGGCTAAAACATCCAGAGAATGAAATTAACCATGCAAAGAGACTTCTCAATATTATCCTTGGCCCTGAGCCTCATCCTTCAAAGTGTCTCAACTCTGGCCTCCTCTGGCCAAAATACCACTGGGGCCAAGGAATTGGACCTGTGCTGATTTATGTGTCTTCTCTGGACCACACTGCATGGAGCCAGGACCCTGATAGCCCCTAATCAGTCATGCCTAAGTCTGCTTCCTGGGCTGTGCTGTTCCATTGGTGGGTGGCCCCACTGGTGTGCACACACCTAGGCCTGAAGGGGTGGTTCCTTAGAGAGGAGGAGAAAGAGATTAGGAATACAGGCCAGATTGTCCACACTCAAAAGCTAGAGGCTCCGTCTATGTGGGAGGAACCCGGAGAAGGAAAAGAAGGTAGATTGTGTACCACAGGTTGGAGCTAAAGTTCATTCTCAGGGAACTGCCACACTCTGTTGTGTGACTTTGAGAAATTGTGCTTTATGTCTGTCAAGGACGGAATTTATTAAACAGTTTGTTAGCGGGGTACCTTGATGATTCAGTTGGTTAATCATCTGCCTTCGGCTCAGGTCATGATCCTGGGGTCCTGAGATCAAGCCCCATGTTGGGCTCCCTGCTTCTCCCACCCCCTCTACCCCTTCTTGTGTGCTCACTCCCTCTCACTCACTCTATCCCACAAATAAATAAACAAAATCTTTTTTAAAAAGTTTGTTAGCTTGATTTGTAATTTTAAATATTGAAACATGTGGTATATAGGCCTCTTTTGCCTCCTTCCCCCAAGTCCCAACAACCGTTACAAGGGAGCCAATGGTCTTTGTATCGGTTATATGTCCTTAGTCTCCTGTTTAAGATAACAGTGGTAGTCTCCAAATAAGACTGATGGAAATGGTTTTCTGTCTGGCTTCAGAAAGTTGTATTTAAAATTCTAAGTATTGGGGCACCTGGGTGACTCAGTGGGTTAAGCTTCTGCCTTTAGCTCAGGTCATGGTCTGAGTCCTGGGATCGAGCCCTACATTAGGCTCTCTGCTTGGCGGGGAGCCTGCCTGCCTCTCTGTCTACTTGTGATCTCTCTCTCTGTTAAATAAATAAAATCTTTAAAAATAATTCCATGTATCATGACATTTGAATAAGTCATTCAAGGATAGAGTATGCATGATACATATAGCATGAAAATTGTGTATGTTTGTGCATATGTGTTGAGTATAAAAGGAAAAAGTCTGTTTTTCCTCTCTCCTCTACTCCTAGAACCTTCACAATACTTCTGGTCACCAAACAAATTGATTTCTTTCCACACCAACTGTTCTCTGACACCAGCTGGGTGTCCTACAATTCAATCCAGTTCTAACACTAGCCACCTGAAGTAAACACAGACCCACTGGCTAAGGGCTCAGTCCCACAAGACTGGCCCCTCCTCAGATAACAATCACAAGTCCCAGGCTGTCCTTCTAACCAAACAGCTATATGTAATGGATACAAAACCCCCTCACTGGGTTTGATAGCTTGCTAGAATGCCTCACAGAACTCAGGAAAACACATTGTTATAAAGGATATGATAAAGGCTACCGATGGACAGCCAGATGAAGAGGCACATAGGGCAATTTCCAGAAGGGGCTGAGTGTACAAGCTTCCATCCCCAGGAAGTTAGGGTGTATCACCTCCCTGGCATATGCAAGTGTTCATCAATTGGAAGTTCTCCAAACTATGTAGGTCAGGGATTTTTGTGGAGGCTTCATTACATAGTCCTGATCATTAGTTCAATCTTCAGCCCCTCTCCTTCCCAGAGGATAGCAGGTGGGGCTGAAATTTCCAAGCTTCCAATAATGCTTTTGTCTGAGGACCAGCCTCCATTCTGCAGCTATCCAGGACCCCAAGAGTCACCTCATCAAAACAAAAATTCTCCTATCACCCAAGAAATTACAAGGAATTTCAGAGCTCTGCGTTAGGAACCAAAGTCAAAGAATAAATATCAGAAGAAAAGATGCTCCTAGTACCTTTGCTGCATAGGAAAGTTCAAAGGTGTTAAGAGCTCTGCTCAAGAGTTGGGGATGAACACTGAAGTATAGATCTCTTACTTTGTCACAAGATCACAATGGATAAATACCAAAGTGGTCTTTGAAAACCTATCTACCTTCCAAATTGATTGCTTTGGAAAAGACCTTGTGATCACTTGAGGTATGTGAGTTCAGAGTGTTACAGCTGAGGAGAAGCACATACTATACCTCACCAGCAAAATGCTCTATATGGAGATGATTAGAGATGGCTGCAGTAATTGTGTGTGTTTGGGTTTTATTAAACACCTTGTAGAATGAAAGGGCATGTTTAGGATGATACTGGCCATGTACAGAACCAGAACCATCTGTAGATAAGCAGGAAACGTCTAACTCCAGAGGTGCACGGAAGGCTGGAAAGACTTTGCCTTTATAGCCTCAGAGCCTTGCCTCACACAGAGTTTGGTTCTCCCGCTCAAAATCTCCTGGAGTGGTCCCCATTCATCCGCTTCCTTGAAACAAAGATGGGCAGTGGAGAATGGATGACACAGAGATCAAAGACTATAGGAAACCTTGAACAAACCAAGGACTTTGAGAAAATAGTGCATTCTGCTTCTCTGGCTCTGTAGGAAATAGGGAGAGTATTTCATTTCAAGCCTGGTTTTAACATGAAAAATGACCCATATTCTTTATCCATTAAACTACTAGTACATCCCAGCATTGTGGGTCTTAATAACATTTCCTTAAATAACTGTGAAAGCCTGTTGGTTTTATTTCCTTCCAGAAAAAAAAAAAAAATTGAAATGAGGAAGATATAACATATTGGACTCAGGGATCAAGCTAATTAAAATTGTAAATGCCAATAATGATATCTGACATTTCTTTTCAACAATAACCAATTATTGTAAGCACTCCCCCAATAGCTATTAAATATAGCGCTACAAACCTCATTTTTTCACGTTTGGAATACCCAACACAGATCATTTGTCCTAGCCCCTTCCATTAGTCTATGTATAAATATATATTCAGGGAGTGGTATGGCTTATGTTTTGTCTAATTTGGGTATCACATTCCATGCTGAAAGCAATATTAAGTTACATTTAGGAAAACAGGAATATTATACGTTAAAAACCAGAATAAAGCCACACATCTGGTATATTTTAGTTGTGGGATATGTAATATCTCTATCCTTCCCAAATTCTGTCTACTGGAAACCAAAATGAACAACTTGAGGAAGTGTTTCCTTTCTGTTGTAACTTGAGACCTAAACAGAGAGCTTGGTGAACAGATTGAAAATGGATGTGAAAATCATTAGCTATTAGAACAAGAAGATTAGAGATTACAGCCTAGGGAAGAAATGATTCCATTTCTGAAGGGTCAGGGAGAACATCTTCGGATATGTGGGGCCTGGAGGGAGTTTCCTGAAAATATCCCAGAGGAGCCAGCGGTGAGCACGGACACTAGAAGACGAACAGATCCAAAGATGAGGCCAGAGTGTAGACTGCAGCAGCTCTGTTTTGGAAGTCGGGAGCCATGGGGGACAGGCTTCTTTCTGGTCCTCACCATTTATTCCAGACTCTCGCAGTCTTGTTGAGTGAGACAAACAGTCACAGAGTAGAGGATAGTTCCTCTGGTTGAAGGAAGTGTGCAACTGTCTACTGGACTGTGTGAAAACCCTCAGATAAATTAGGTTTTTATTCAACAGAATGGGAATATTTCAATATTGGTCACTGAGTGCTACTCAGGGATTAGAAGGAGACAAGGGAACAACATTTGATGAGTCCAGATTTATCTCTAATCTTGAGATCTCTCATTTATTTGTGAAGAAAACCTTGTGAGAAAACAAGCATGGTCAGTTTCATCTTGGAGATGAGGGAATTGAGGCTTAGAAGTCTATGAAATCTTCCCAAGAAAATCTAGTGAGTAAATGGCAGAGATGGGTTTGATTCAGGTCACCCCACCCCCGCCCTGAGACTCATTTTCTATCCCCCCTCCCCCCGATGAAAATTCTGCAGTGACACACTCCTTTCTGTGCCTTAAATGTGCCAAGGACCTTCCTTCTGCAGAGGCTTTTCACCTGGTGTTTCCTCTGCCTGGAAAGAGGGTTCCTTTTCACGGGTCTGCTTCCACAACAAAGTCCTCTTCTGTCCGTCCTTGTTCAAGAAATCTCCCTACCTGCTCTGCCCAGAACCCAGCCACTCTGCACCACCTTTCTGGTCTACCTCCCTTTCCAGCACTTCTCTCTCTTCTCTTTTTTATGCTGGTGCTCTCTGGCAAAATTTCCATCAACTTGACTAGAATGTCAGCTTCTTGAGCACATATCAGTATCCCCAAGGCCTGGCACAGTGTGTGGTACACAACAGGTACTCTCATTCGACATCTACTGAATAAATTAGTGAATGAATGAATGAGAGGGGTTTCCAATTCAGGTTTATCTAAATCTGAAACGTGAGTTTAATCTACCCCACAAGGTTGGCTCTTTTGACAAAGCACAGAGGCCTTGAAGTAAATGGTATACTTGGAATAATGACTATGACAGTGTTCTGGAAGGTTGATGAGGGACGTTAGTACTTTTTCCTTGCCCAGAATTTCTGGGAGGGACAAGTGACCACAAGAGTCCTCTCTAAAATTCACGGGAAATTGAGATAATGAAAAAAATTTCACTTGGACTCAAAAATCCTTCAAAAAAGGAGGAAAGGGAAATTTTAAAAAGGAGTAAGAACACACACACACACACAAAGTCTCTCCTTGTCTCCATTTAGTTCAGCCAAATAATAGCAAATAATATTTGTTTCATTTTATTGGACAGCTGTGATGAGCCAGGCATGATCCTAAACCCGTTGTGTGTGCATTATTTCATTTTCATGATCATCACAACACCACAGTGAAATTGCTGCTATTAGAAACTGAAGCTCAAAGACATCAAGCAGCTTGCCCAACGTCCCATAGTTTCTAATACAGGTATGCTGTCTCCAGTGCCTATGACAGCCTAAAGTATTGGAAATATATCAAATCCATTCTGGTGAGGAGAAGGAGAAGTAGGAGAAGGAGATACTCCAAGGAGGAGACTAACATGGACAATGTCTGGGGCTAACTAAGATCCTTACAGCACAAGTATGGCTGACCCCAGACAAATTTCTTACGTGTGCCCCAAACCTATAGTGTGGAAGCTGTCTACAGAGTCCAAAATGAGGATAGAAGCAACTGTTACCTGCCTAGCTCATTCTTAACTTACTGCTTCCCAAAGAGAGGATCCCAACAAAGTTTTGCGGAAATCTTGGCTAGGAACCAGTAATTTTGGTTTTGGCCATTAAAACAAATTCCACAGTGTCTCCTAAAAAAAGAAGGGGCAGTCCCCAAATTTAATGAATCTCCAGATCTCTAGGCTCTCTGAACGGGGACACAATCAAATCTGTGTTTACTATCTTTCCATGGCTTAGCTGGCTGCAGATGATTTTCCCAGAAGCCCAAGGTCCACGGTGCTATAGCCAATCCTTGTGTAATCCCTGTGCCTCCTAGCAGTATCCCCCCAAAAATGCATATTCATCTTATTCATCCTCCACTTCATACCCCTGTGGCCCTACCAGGTGCAGGAACATAACTCATAAGAAATATTCACATTAGCTGTTTATCATGGAGCTTGCAAAACAGAAAAGCAATAAAAGTGCAGGCACACTCACTCAATTACCATTGAAATAGATATCACAAAAATTATTCAGTGTCAGAAATCTAATTTTGTATGATATTTCTATATATTTCCACTGCTAATTTTTCTTCCCTCCAGTATTAGTGAATTAATATGCTTCAAATGCCCCTCTAGCTACCCTGGGAAAAAAAAATACTACTTATTTAGTTGAGCTACCCAAATCCATTAGACAAATTTCCTTTACAGCAAAGCATTGATGAATGAAATGTCTCATGCTAATGTAAGAATAATCAATTTAGAATGCTTATGACAATTAACAAAGCTGAAGATACGCCTTGAAGGCTCCATGCTTTGTCAGCCCTGATTTGGATTAAACTTGCGCTAATGGGATCATTTTTCTTCCAAAAGGTATTCTTTTTAGGCAGACCTATCAATTAATATGAATTATGCATGTATAAAAGTACTAATGTCATTAATTAGACAAATTAATTTTTATGATGCAGTGGATAGACTAACACTAGATTATATGTGATAACTTCCCCACGGCGCCCGCCGATTTGAAATAAATGAATAGTTTATATTTGCGTGCTTTCCAAAGACTCAATCGGGATTAATCAGGCTGGTCTGTGGGCGGGAGATGGTTGAGATGCCACGTATTCTTGATGGTCTTCTTAGCCAGAGGGGTCACTTCTGAGACAGGAGAGCCCAGATTTTAATAGTGAGAAACTTTAGAATAATGTTACATGGGATCATTTGGATATTAGTAAACTGTAACCATTTATTGTGACAAGCGTTTTTTGATTCTCTCCCCCAAATTTACATGCCGCTGCCCAAGTGGGCTAAGAAACAAATAAAGCTCGGGAGATAAACAGTGGAGAAAAGGCATCTTCCTATTGTCGAACTGGCAGACATAGCTCATTAATGTTGGTCAGATTTGACTGGTATAATATTTACCTTCTAACTGTGACTCTAAGTTAAGTATTAGCTTTGTTCATCCTCAAATCCATGCAAACTTTGATATTCCTGGCCCAGTATATAATCTAAAGTGTATGATGACGAGGATGATGGGAGGTCCAATATTTGTGAGATCAGCATCTCCTTGCTTTTGTGCCTTGCAATAAAGCTTATGATTACAATGAAATGACCACCACTAGGAAAGTAAATCCAAAACTTATTTTACTCATGGTAAGATTTTTTATTCTTTTAGTTCTTGTTTTTCAAGAACTTGAAACATGGGTTTGTTTTTAAGTGTTGTAACTAGGATAATTGATGACTTTGATGATGCATCCTAAAGTCACACTGGTTCTTTCCATCATGCAAGGCTAGCAGGAATTAAAGCAAGCTGTTGTGACTGGGGCAATGGCTCAAAGTTCAGTTCAAGAGGTCAAAAGTGATCTCTCCCTCCTGGTTCACATAGTTATTGTCTAGACCATGGTAAATGCTTAATAAATGCAGGTTGAAAAAAAATAAGTAAAAATATTCTTTTAGCTAAGGTCTTTTTTTTGGGGGGAAGGGGGACAAAGGGGAGGCATAGAGAGAATATAAAAAGGCTTCACACCCAATGCAGAACCTGATGTAGGGCTCAATCTCATCCCCCTGAGATCATGATCTGAGCCAAAATCAAGAATTGGATGCTTAACTGACTAAGCCACCCAGGTTCCATTAGCTAAGATCTTAACATGGGTTCTAAAAACACAAGTCCATCATAGAAATGCAAAGGATATTTGCTCTATACGCCCAAGGTTCTTTCTTACACGAATGATGGTATGGCATGACCATTAAAAGCTAGCCCTTTGAAGACCAAGGATCTTGGGTTCAAATCATGGATCTGCCATATCCTGACTGAGCAATCCTGGGGTTTGATGCTGTCTCACTGCATGTTGTAAACCTTAATGATGTGTGATCAGTGATTACACATGGCACCTGTCCCATGAAGAGGAATTGGTGTCGTTATTACTCAGAGCAAGGCATAAAAGGTGATGGTAAGTCTTAGAGAAATGTGGCCACTCTCCATAACCAAATGCTTCCTTGGGCAAATATGCCATTGAGTAGTAGGATGGATTCAAGCTCTACTAAAAAGGTAAAAGATGGCATCCTATCCTCTCACTCAATTCTAATCACGTGTCCATCTTCTGGTAAGAAGTAGATGAGAGAAGAAAAATGATTAAGATAACAGAACTTGGGTCAGACTTCCTGGGTTCAAATCTTACTCCCACCATGTACCAACAGTGTAATCTTGGGTAACTTGGCTGTACTTCTCAACATTTCTTTTCATTTCCTATAAAACAATGATGGTAGGGTTGATTTTTAACAAATATGATTAAATGAGTTAAAACTTCCAAAGTACTTAAAACAAGGATTGACACATGTATGCAAGTAATCAATAAATAAAGGAAAACTACTTGGCATCTACTGTGTTCTAGATGTCTTATACACACTGTCCAATTTAAACTTCAACATAATTTCATTTTACAGATGAGCAGATTGAGGCCCAGAGCATTTATATTGGTCAGTGTGAACCAATTGGTAAGTAGAAGAGGAAAGATTTGAACTGAGGGTTATCTGAGGATTTATTATATAGGAGGGGGAAGTGCTGGGAGAGTCAAGTCTAGGATTTAGGAGGGGAAAACCTCTTCCTATGGTAAATCCTACAACGGATGGAAAAGGGGGACCATGCAGGTCATGAAGGTAAATATTGGGTAGACAAGATAATAGTGATAGCACCCCTGGTGATGACTGAGGCACACACCTGTGGGATAGATATTATTAATCTCTTCATTTTACAGATGTATTAAATAATTTATATTAGATCATAGCCTTGACACCAATACTGATCCATCTTATCCCTTAGTCTATATTATTAACCCCTACACCATAAGACCTAATCACTTATAAGTAAATAATGATATACCAATTGGGGACTCCAGATATCAAGGCCCTACCTTCCAGGCATGTGTCTTATCTCTCTACTCTTCTCTTATAGTTAACTGTGTCCATTGGGACTCTATGATTACCCCACCCACTAGTTTCTGGAGGAGGAGGAGAACAGCAGTTTGTAGAAGTGAAGCATACACGTACAGAAGGAACCAACCAGGACTAGTCCAGCAAAATAATGGTAGACTCTGCCCACAAAGGGTCTTACTTCATAAAATCTATCAAAAAGATTAGCTTCCAGAAGTGAAAGGCAATAATCCAAATCATATTTGCAAACTTCTTCAAGGTATGTGATATTGGATACATTTTTTTATGGGGTTAAGTTCCTAGAGGAGGTCATTTTATTTTTCTGTCTAGTCTTGGTTTCAGTTTAGGGATGTTCATGGGCCTGAGGCAAGCCAAGGATACTAAATTCCTGTATTTTGGTTGGAATTGGAAGCCAGAGGGATGAAGCACACTTGATTCCATTGGAGGCTACCACTTTGAGAGGGCCTACCAGAGAATGAAGCACACGGGAGAGTAGAGCCTAAAGCTAGGGCAAGAGAGAAGGAATGCTCACGACATCATCTGAACTCTGGGATGTATTTTTTTTTCCCCATCCTTTCTTTTCTTTTCTTTTCTTTCTTTCTTTCTTTCTTTCTTTCTTTCTTTCTTTCTTTCTTTCTAATTTCTTTTCAGCATAACAGTATTCATTGTTTTTGCACCACACCCAGTGCTCCATGCAATCCGTGCCCTCTATAATACCCACCACCTGGTTCCCCCAAACCTCCCACACCCTGTCCCTTCAAAACTCTCAGATTGTTTTTCAGAGTTCATGGTCTCTCATGGTTCACCTCCCCTTCCAATTTCCCTCAACTCCCTTCTCTCCATCTCCCCTTGTCCTCCATGCTATTTGTTATGCTCCACAAATAAGAGAAACCATGCTTGACTTATTTCACTCAGCATAACCTCTTCCAGTCCCGTCCATGTTGCTACAAAAGTTGGGTATTCATCCTTTCTGATGGAGGCATAATACTCCATAGTGTATATGGACCACATCTTCCTTATCCATTCATCCATTGAAGGGCATCTTGGTTCTTTCCACAGTTTGGCAACCGTGGCCATTGCTGCTATAAACATTGGGGTACAGATGGCCCTTCTTTTCACTACATCTGTATCTTTGGGGTAAATACCCAGGAGTGCAATTGCAGGGTCATAGAGAAGCTCTATTTTTAATTTCTTGAGGAATCTCCACACTGTTCTCCAAAGAGGCTGCACCAACTTGCATTCCCACCAACAGTGTAAGAGGGTTCCCCTTTCTCCACATCCTCTCCAACACATGTTGTTTCCTGTCTTGCTGATTTTGGCCATTCTGACTGGTATAAGGTGATATCTAAATGTGGTTTTAAGGGCGCCTGGGTGGCTCAGTGGGTTAAGCCACTGCCTTCGGCTCAGGTCATGATCTCAGGGTCCTGGGATCGAGTCCCGCATCGGGCTCTCTGCTCAGCAGGGAGCCTGCTTCCTCCTCTCTCTCTGCCTGCCTCTCTGCCTACTTGTGATCTCTCTCTGTCGAATAAATAAATAAAATCTTTTAAAAAAATAAATGTTGTTTTAATTTGAATCTCCCTGATGGCTAGTGATGATGAACATTTTTTCATGTGTCTGATAGCCATTTGTATGTCTTCATTGAAAAGTGTCGGTTCCTATCTTCTGCCCATTTTTTTGATATGATCATCTGTTTTATGTGTGTTGAGTTTGAGAAGTTCTTTATAGATCCTGGATATCAAATCCAGCATCTGTTCCTGATTAAAACGCTTCAAAGTATAGGGATAGAGGGACCATTCCTCAACTTCACAAAATCTATGTATGAATTACTGACAGCAAATATCATCCTCAGTGGGAAAAAGCTCACAGCCTTCCGGTTGAGATCAGGAACACGACAAGGATGCCCACTCTCACCACTCTTGTTCAACATAGTATTAGAAGTCCTAGCAACAGCAATCAGACAACAAAGAGAAATAAAAGGTATTCAAATTGGCAATGAAGAAGTCAAACTCTCTCTCTTCGCAGATGACATGATTGCTTATATGGAAAGCCCAAAAGACTCCACCCCAAAACTACTAGAACTCATACAGCAATTCAGCAACGTGGCAGGATACAAAGTCAATGTACAGAAATCAGTTGCTTTCTTATACACTAACAATGAAAATACAGAAAGGGAAATTAGAGAATTGATTCCATTTACTATAGCACCAAGAACCATAAGATACCTGGGAATAAACCTAACCAAAGAGGTAAAGGAACTGTACTCGAGGAACTACAGAACACTCATGAAAGAAATCGAAGAAGACACAAAAAGATGGAAGACCATTCCATGGTCTTGGATAGGAAAAATAAACATTGTTAAAATGTCTATACTGCCTAGAGCAATCTATACTTTTAATGCCATTCTGATAAAAATTCCACTGGTATTTTTCAAAGAGCTGGAGAAAATAATCTAAAAATTTATATGGAATCTGGGATATCTGGGATATCTTATCTGAGCCACATGACCCCAGACTTTCCAACTATGTAAACGACTGCATTACCATTTTTGTTTATACTAGTTTAAGTCAGGTTTCTATAACTTGCATTTGAAAGGAATCAGGATAATACAGAAATAATACATCAGAAACGAACATTAACAGTTTCTAAGAGCAAATTTTGAGATTCATTTGAAAATCACTAATTCCCTAAACTATTCCTAGAGGCTCATTCTCTGAATGAAGCTACCTTAGAGAATTTGTGGTCATAGTTCATTCTTGGCTAAAAAAATCACTTTAGACATAATAGCATAAAGAATCTTTTAGTAAGATTTGTTCATGTTTCCTTTGGTTGTTTTTGCAAAGGACACAGAACTTCCTGGGCCAAATGTAGAGAAGGGTGTCCTGGGAGAGTGAAATCACTATTGATCTAGATGGCTCGGTCACCAGGGACTAAGTATTCACAGGAAATGGCTACTTAGGAACCAGGATCGACTTGTGTCTACATTTCTTCCTCCCTCAATATGTGTAAGTGTTCAATTTCACAACAGTCTTCATTTTATAATTTGTCTGAATATGAAAAGTTTCCTGTGATCCTGAGAAGTGAGCAGATGAACATGTTCCATTGACTACTTAAGGGAATCATCAATAAGATAAACAAAGTTCCTTTCAGTCATTCATTTCATCCTGTGAACAAGTATTGAGTGATACTCTTGTTTCCTTCCTGCCTCTCCACAACATCCTGACAGTATCATCCCTTGACTTTAAAACAAGGGGACAGCTGTAAAGCCATAGAGATTTGGGTCAGCAACACCCTTTGGGTAAAATGCTTCACCAAGAGTCTTTCAAAAATTTTTTTTTTTTTTTTTTTTTTACTCTTTCCATTTTTGACCAGTTTTATTTTCCTAAAACTTCAAAATAGGGTCATGGTGAAGACTGTGGTCTTTGGAGCCTAATGACCTGAGCAATATCCTTGCTTGATCACTTCTTAGATGCAGGCAAGTTTACCTTCATGTTATCTGTGCAGTAGATATAGTGATAAGAGCCAACAAGCTCATTTGACCAGCTATGGAGCATGAACTGTCTACTAACAAACCAGGCAGTCTCTTAAGTTGCCTTGAAACACAAAGTGCAAAACAGACAAAATTCCTTACTCTCATGAAATTGATATTCTAGTCCATCTTAGCACCATCTTGGAGGGATTCTATGAGCTGGTGCTTGTAAAATGATTAGCATTGTGCCTGACACATACTGAGAGCTCAAGAAATGTCAGCTTTTGTTGATGTTATTATTGACAGCTATGGCAATAGTTGGTTGTGTCCTCCTAACTACTATTGTGAGGATTGATTTCTCCCACCTGGCCCTGCCTACTGCTAAGAACTCAAATTCCCAAATCCTAGACTGCATCTTGTCAGAAGAGGCTCCAAAACTAAAAGCAATGTACAGAAATCAGAGACTCTAAGGAGTCTCTCCAAGCTCCTTAGAAGACTTGGTGACTCCTTTGCTCCCCAGTTCACCCCCAACTCACGACAGTGAAATTTTCTTTTCCCAAAAGCACCCCACATTTTTTTCAGTGCTCCAAGATTCATTGTTTAGGCACCACACGCAGTGCTCCATGCAATACATGCCCTCTTTAATACCCACCAACAGGCTCTCCCAATCTCCCACCCCTCCAAAACCCTCAGTTTGTTTCTCTGAGTCCACAGTCTCTCATGCTTCGTCTCCTCCTCTGATTTACCCCCAATTCACTTTGCATCCCCCATTTTTGTGTGTGTGCTTTGTGTGGAAGGAACAGCACACTGTGGGATGAATGTAAAGGGAAGGGAAGAATGACAGTAATTCAGCAGTGCAAGCCTTCCTTGTTGGCCAAAGGGAATCACTGGGTTTTGAGGAGACCACAGGCTCAGCTCTCACTGTCTTATTCTCCAAGAGCACACCTGCCAGCTAGACACTACGTATAAAAAATCCAGGGGTTTCCAGGGGTCTCCATCATCAAAAAATTCTCCTACATCACCTCTAAGAAACTATTTTTACCTTTTATGCTTAAATCTCTGACCAAACCTCTTTCTTGACTTTGGTGGGAAATAGAAGCCAAGATTTGCTTCTTTTTCTTCATGAATATCCATCTGGCCTGGCACCATTTATCAAAACATTCACTCTTTCTTGATTGCACTAAAGTATTACATTTGTCCATTGGATCTGGGGTTTTGGGACATTTATCTTGTTTCATTATTTGTATGTCTACTATTTGAAAAAAAAAAAAAAGCATACTCTTCATTACCATTGCTTTGTAATGATGGTGATATCTGGAAGCGTAAATTCTTTACTCTAATTTTTCTTCAAACTGGTTTCACTATATTGACCCTCAAGAGGAATTGCTTTACTTTGTATATAGATTTTTTGATTATGCATATTGTTTCTTTAGTAGATATATGGTTTATCATATATTCTACTTTATTTGTAATTTTTCAGTTTTTTTTTTATTAGTTTGCTGATTCTCTCCAAGTTTTTAAATGCTATTAGTTTAAATGCAGGCTATTTAAAATTGTCAGAGTAATTTCTTACTATCCTTTTATTCCTACTGTCAATAATTTGTGACGTGTGTGTGTGTGTGTGTGTGTGTGTGTGTGTGTGTTGTTTTTGTTGTCATTGTTGTTTGTTGTTGTGGGTCCCCAAGACCACCCTCAGTATCCATAATTTCCTGGTGGGGCTTGCAAGACTAAGTAAAGTTGTTATATTCACGGTTGCAGTTGATTATAGTGAAAGGATACAGATCAAAATCAGCCAAAGGAAAAGGTTCATGAGGACAAGTCCAAGAGAAACCAGGTGCAAGTTTCCCAGTGTTCTTGCCCAGTGGAGTCACACAGATGCATTTGATTTTCCCAACAATAATGGGCGACAATACGTGCAAAGTGTTATCCACTGGAGATGCTCATATGCGCCTTGGGGTCCAGGGTTTTTATTGGGCATCACTCATGTAGGCATGAGGCACATGTGAGACTAACTTCAGGTCCTCAGTCATACTCCTGCTCCCTGTCCTAAAAGCAGGTGCTCACCATAAATTACATTGGCCGTGTAAACGATCTGATCAGACTAGTACTGCATGGCCCAAGGCCTCAGACCTGTAACACTCTTACCAAGCAGAATATTCTAGAATATTCTTCTCAGAGCTCATCTCCCAGGAGCTGGTTAAGAGCCTGTACTGAATGCAGGCCTTTCTTACAAACACAGAGTTTGGGCAACCCAAGTCTGTTGGATCATCTTTTCCTGCATACTTTTTTTTCTTGATCATCTCCATTCTTGCCAAGTTTTACCATTACATTGATTTTTTTAAAGAAATTTTCTTTTGATTTCTTGATTCTCTTTTTTTTTTCATTAATTTCTGCCATTTGCTAGTTCTATCATTCTTATTTTGAGCATAATTTGCTTCCACCCCCCCCACACAACTTCTTGACATGGATACATTTATTTTCAATCTATCTTTTTAAACAAGTGCCTTTAAGACCATCAATCTCACACTAAACATGGTTGTAGCTGCATTCCAAAATGTTTACTATATTGTACTTTTCTTAAACTCAAAGTATTTTCTAATTTCTATTCTGATATTTTCTTTGAGGCCTGTTATTTATAAATGCATTCTTTAATGCCAAATGTTTGAGAATTTTCTAATAATTAAAAAATCAATATCTAGTTTGATTGCACTGTGGTCAAAGAACATACCATAGATAATATCAATTTTAAAATTCATTGATATTTGCCTTCCAGCCCCAAATAGGTAAGTATTCCATATTTATTTAAGGAAGAATATGTATCTTGCAGTGTTACAGTTGTGGGTGCAATATTCTGTAATGTCATGTAGTTTGGGTGGCTCATGTTATAATTTCTTAAACATTCATCTTTCAATGATTGAGAAAAGTACATTAATATCTCCAACTCTGCTTATGTGTTTTAGTATTTCTTCTTTTTAATTCCGTTCCTTGCTTTGTATACTCTAAGAGTCTGTTTTAGGTACATACAAATTTAAAATTATTCTTTTTTCCTGATGTATTACATCATTTAATATTGTGAAATATCCCTCTTTATTACTTACTTTTGCATAAAATCAACTTTTCTGATAATCGGCCTAGCTACATAAGCTTTCTTTTGGTTGGTGGTTGAACAGTATGTCTTCAATGGTATATAGTTTCACCCTATCTATACCCTTACATTCAAATTCTGTCTTGTAAGCTGCATATAATTAGGTTTTGAAGTTTTATTCAGTCTAACAATCTTTGTCTTTTAACTGGGACATTTAGCCTGAATATATTAGGTGTAATTACTGACATATGTGTTTATACCTACCATCTCAGTTCTTTTGTTTTCTATTTGTTCTACAGGTTTTATGTTCCTTTATCTTCTTTCTTGTTTCTTTTTGGATAAATAAAACAGTTTAGACTATTCCATTTGTCACTCTATTAATTGTTGGTTATATGTAATTTCCTTGTTCTTTCAGTAGTTAAACTGGATATGACAATATGGATTCTTGATTTGATAGACACAATAAAATTCAGGATTTTTACCAATTTTATGTTTAACATAAAGATCTTAGGAAACTTTTATTACATCTCCTATCTCATATCTCTTGTATAATCCTCAGGCATTTAAAATTCTACCTTAATATTAATTTAGGTTACCCACCTATTTATATCTTTTCTGTTCTTCATGCCTTCATTCATCTTTATGTTTCTACCTGAAGCCACCACCATATCATTTCTTTTATTACAAGCCTGCTACTGGCTAATTATTTTAGATTTTGTTTGTTGTTTATCTTTTTTGGAGAGTAATTTTGCTTGATATATAATTCCAAGTTGACGGTTTTTCCTTTTGGAACTTTAAAAACGTCTTCCTTTGTGTTCTGACTTCCATAATTTTGTTGCAAAATTGCTTTCAGTCTTATTGCTTTGCCTGAAATGTCTTTTCTTTTTTTTCTTTTTTTTTTCTCACACTCCCACCATCCCCCTCCCAAATGGCTGTCTTTACATTTCCTCTTGGTTTGAGTTTTTAGTGGTCTTTTAGTGATCTTGTTGCTGTGCACCTAGGTACATGCTGTTTTTATTTTTTATTTGCAGCTGCTTGAGTTCATAGAGTTTAAATCATCTGTAGCATGGTGCTTTCTTCAGATTGGGAAAATATTTCATCATTATCTTTTCACGTATTGATTTTATTCCATTTTTTTATCATATCTACTAAAGCTCCAATTCCACATGTGTTAGATGTTTGTGTGCATTACCCATTTTCATTGTGCTCCATGCTTCACTCCAAACATCTTCTGACACGTCCTTCATTTCACTAATTCTTTTTGCAGCTTGTTTTATATGCCACTCAACCTATACACAGTTCTTAAATTAGATTAATTTTCAGTAACATAATTGTCATTTGACTCTTTGTGTAGGTTCTATTTTTCTGATGATATCGTTCATCTTCTTGTCTACTTTAATGGACATATTAGTCCCAGTCATTCTAAATCTTTATCTTAATACACCAGTATGTGAATTACCTATGGATTTGTTTTATTGACAGCTTTCTTTTTCTTTTGGCTTTTGCTTATTGAGTCCTACATCCTTGTAGTCTGGTGCCATTTTACTGAGAATTGCATATGAAATCTACAGAGGCTCCAGGTGACATTATCTAAACCAGGCAGTTAGAGGAGGGATATCATGGAATGATGCGTGTTTGAAACTGAGACTATGTGTAATTTGTCTTTTTCCCCAGGAGGGAACATTCAGTGGTGCCCACTGAAAGCCAGGCATGCTTGCCAAAAGCCTTTCTCTTCCTAGATAGCTCCAAACTCCAATTCTGTCTCCCTAGCACCATGAGGTTGTCAAGTCTGCCCAGTGTCCTAGCCTCTAGGCTCTTGCTTACACACTGTCAAATTCCCTGACTAAAAAAGTCATGAGTGATATTGAGTAGATTTCTTGTCACTTTCTGCTCTAGAACGTTGCTTTCTCATAACCTGATTACCCTGGAAACTCTAAATTCCAGTCTTTATTTTTCTAAGTAAAAAATTTTGCTCAGATTCTTCTTGTGGGTGGTATTTTCTACTTAAGATATAAATTCTGGGATGCCTCATTGCTTATGTATCAGCACGTGTCACGGATACAGAAGTGATGCAGACTTTCAGGTTTAATTCTGCACATGTCCCTTTTCTCCAGGACCACAGTTCTTTAAATTCTGGTTGCCTCACTAGTGCTCCAGTGACTTCAGATGAATTCCTCAAACATTTATCCAGTTTTTCTAATTGTTCTCAGCAGGTGGGTTAGTGTGATACAAGCTTGTAGGAAGTTGGTTATAATAATAATCAGATATCATAGAAACCTATAATCTTAGTGCAAGAATTACAAACTCAACTTTCTTCAGAGATTAGGCAGGTAAAATAAATGGGGGGATGTGTGCCAGGTAAGAAAGTGCAAATGGCATACCCTCTCTAAATAGGGAATTGTGGTACATTATCCATCTTCAGACTTTCTAGTGGAAGCCAGAAATGTAGAGCGTTATGTGAAATTGTCTGAGTTTTAAATATTCAATTTTAGAAAATTTTTTCAACCTGGGCTTGGAAATATATCTCCAGACTATGTTTAACCATAAACTGGTATTTGTTAATCTTTCTTAATTTTTCTTTTAAAATCTGTTATTTGTTAGAAGACATGTCCATTTTAATTTATTCAAAGACTTTTTTTTTTAAGATTTTGTTTATTTATTTGAGAGAGTGAGAGAGTGCAGGAGAGCTGGCTGAGGAGCAGAGGGAGGAGCAGATGCCCCGCTGAGCAGGGACCCAAAGGCAGTGCTTAATCCCAGGACTCCAGGATAATGACCTGAGCCAAAGGTAGATATTTAACTGACTGAGCCATCCAGGTGTCTGTCAAAGACAATTTTTAAGTACTTACTATTCAGGGTGCCTGAGTGGCACAGTTGGTTAAGCATCTGACTCTTGGTATCAGCTCAGATCATGATCTCAGGGTCATGAGATCGAGCTCCATATCAGGCTTTGCACTCAGTGTAAAATCTGCTTAAGATTCTCTCTCCCTCTCCTTCCACACATTTCCCCCCAATGCATGTGCACACACTCTCTCTTTCTCTCAAATGAATAAATAAGTCTTTTTAAACAAAATACTTAGTATTCATGGAAATCTGTGCTAGCTTTAACAGGAGACATTCAATCACACTTTTTGACTTGAAATTCACCAAGATTACCAAGAAGTAATGATTTACATAAACAAACATAATTCAAGAAAAAAAAAATAGCCAAGCAGTCACTATCCATTCCAAGCAGGAAATTCAGTGGACATTTGGAGAAAAGGAAGGAAGGTCTCTTTTAGCTGGGTGAACTGGGAAGAGAGTAAAACTGAATAACATTTTGATAGAACACGAAAAAGAAGGAGCTGGGCAAAAGTACTGCCCAGAGATAGCGGATTTTGGGGAATAAGGAATAAAAGAAAGTGAAGAGGCACTTCTCTACTTCAGGAAAGTGACAAACAAATCTGCGTTTGTGCTCTACAGTAAATCAGCCAAAGCTTAATCCCAAGTAAGAAAGAAAGACAAAAACCCAGCACCATGTATCAGAGTACACAACCAGCAACCAAAGTAATGTTCTTGGGTCAGTTTCTCAGGCCCATAAACAAGCTCCTGTGTATGTAATTATCACTAATATATGGGAGGAATGGACAGGGATGAACAGATGTTGGAATCAAATGAGGATACAAAGAACCCGACACTGTGATATAAAAACCCGAGTTTATATGGTGCAGCTGCCTGCATTGCATGTTTTTTTTAAAAAAAATTTATTTACAAGGTGTGGCATCTGGCCTTCTATTGTCAAACCTCAATTTTTCTTACAGCCAATTTTCTTCTGATACATGGGGGGGGGGGGAGTACCGGCGAGGCCAAGGAAACACTTAACTAAAAATCCTTTCTGAGAAGGAGACCCCTGGGAATTAGAAAGAAGGGCGACCCAGAGTCTCCATCAGAGCTAGACAAGCTGAATTTCATTTGTCTACATTTCAAATCTGGGCTCTTTGAATCTCTTAGAGCTCTTAAAGAAAGCCAAAGTCTATTTTGCCTGTGCCAGCATGATACCAGTCAAGCAAGTTAATGGATTTTCCCCCACTGCGGTGCCCACTGAAGTGTTGTGCTACATACAGCTAGGCGGGAAGTCACAAGATGGGAGGAAATATATGCCATTAGCAAGAGCGAAACCTGCCCTAAATATACTCTCAACTAATTCTAAATGGGCCCCTTGGAACTTCCTCAATCAGGAGTTTCCAAACCACCACTGGGGATCCAGGTGCTACAGAACACGACATTGTAGAATCATGGAGCTTCTGCATCCCTGTGGCCATTTTGAGGAGGCAGTCGCCACAGGTCACACACTTCCCAGTACCCAGTGTTAATTTTGTTTTTATGTTACTGAGGTTTTAAGACTTTTTCAGTTGGGGAAGCCCATGAAACATCTTGATCTTCAGCCTCAGATGTTTTGGGGGTCAGCTTGAGTGGCAAAAGAGTATTGGGGGTAAAGCATCAGGCCTGCCTTCTCTGTAGCTTCAGATTTTCCACCAAGCTATGTTGGGTAGGAAAATTGTTTAACCTCGCTAAGCACAGTTTTTCCCTCCACACCAGGGACTAATACTATCCAATGGATACAGCATATGGGAAGCCCTTGGCACAGGGCCTGGCACATCATAAATATTTATAAAATCATATCCACTATGTTTAATCCCGTCTCCTTCATCAACTATGATGGACTTGCTGCTATAAGCTGACTCACACAATTAAGTTCAGTGATTTATGAATAAAAATTTTCTCTTAGCTAATCCCTACTCCTGCCTCCAAAGTCAAAGTGTTGCCCTCTCTGAGAAACTCCCCTTGAATTCCCCCACCCTCCTGAGTCCATCACTTCCTCTGGGTCACCCGGAGAGAGAATGAACATGGTGCATAAGTAGTCTTTCTTCCCAGCACTCCACACGGGGAGCTTACTGCCATCTTGTAATTAGTAACATATATGCACATCTTTTCTCCTTGACACTCAGCTCATGTGACCATCCATCCCTTGTTTTTGAACATCCTGCTCGCTGGGCTGCTGCCAGGGTAAAGTCAAGGTCTAGAAATGCTGTGACATAGGCACGGATGGGAACAGTAATCCCTGACTCAAGTGAAAAGGCCACTTGTCATTCCAGATGTTAACACTCTGGCAGAGTTTTAGCTACTCATAGCCCACTTACATCTGTCCTCTTAGCTGTGTCTCCTAAGCTGCCTTCAGCTTAGGAAAAATCCAGGACACAGACTGGGCCAAGCTGGATCCCCTTTTCCTTACCCCCACCATGTGGCATCTGGGGGTCTCTGCAGCTGCCCCCAGCATTAAGGAGCTGGGCCTCCGAACTGGGAATATTACTTCTTCATAAACAAAATAATTTCTCAAATCAATTAGAGGCTTCTGGGACCTACAGCAATTTAGGAATTAGCAAACACTCTTTATTCCTCCCACGGACTATATTTTATTATTGGATTAATGTGCAAAAAAACCCTATTTTGTAGCACCAAATATTTACTTTGGAGAAGTTTTCTGGTTTCATCATGGATTTGCCTTATACTGTCAACAAATTAATACAAGTTTGCATAATGAACTATGGAAGTAAGGAAGACATACAGAGGGCAAGTCTAGCTTAGAAGCACATTTTTTGGTTTTTACGGAGAGCATCAGTGAAGAGTTGACATCTGGTTCCCTGCCGACTGTATTTTGTGACCTTATCTCATTAGTCTTGCAGAAATTATTATTTTTATTTTAAACATACATCTGTTGATGGACATCTAGATATGGTTCACTCTAAGAGTACAGGCCAGATGTCTATACCTAGAGTTTAATTTTAGGGATCAGTTCTGTATCATAAAGAACAATTACAACAATTACAACTTCTCCACTAAGCCAGGTTAAACAGTCAAATGACATCAGTGGTGGGTCCATGAAGGGTCGGGACATTGGTCAGGAGGCTCCTGTATCTACCAGGAGCTGTATAAACAATGCAATAAATTCTGCACCAAAGAAGAAATATTTACAGGACTAAAGTACTATCTTCAATCAGTTGTCTTCTCTGATATATCCAGGAATGTTTGGGCAAGAGAAAAAGCAATCTTCGCTTTAGCTGGCTACTCGACACTCTCGTATGCCCTGTTACCCCATCTGTTTTTACCCTTGAAATGGGAATCAATATAAAAACTGTCCATTTCTCCACACAACATGGTAGCTAATACACAAGATGCAGTGGCTGATAGAGAGGCATTCTGTGTATCATGTCCTTGAGATTCCCTGTTGCATGCAGAACAAAGTTTTTGAGAAGCCTGTTGAATATCTCTACCACCACATCCTACTCTAAGCTCAGGTTTTATTCGGGCAATGCAGTTGTCCTGGTCCTGAGCTCAGCATGCCCCCTCCGGCCCTCCATTGTCTACGTTGACTCCAGAGCTCCTGATTTGAAATGTAAACCTAGTTTTCCTACTCTTCAAATGAAAACAGTAATCCTTAACCCAGGCTACCAGATCTCACGAGCCAAACACACTCTTCTCTCTTTGTCCACCTGGCAAAGTCCCCTTCCAGATTCCAGAATGCCAGCTTTTTCTTCCTGATACCAAGCTTTTGCCCACACTGTGTTCTTAGCCTTCAATTCCCTTCCTATCTATATCACTGGTTCTCAATAAAAATTACTCCTCATCAGACCAGGCCAAAGTGCCCTTCACAGCCCTTTACTACAGTTGGAATTTTACATTTGTGTTGTCATTATTTCCATAGTGTGTGCCTCTCCTAACATGGGAAGAGCTCTGTACGAACAAGGGCGTTTCCTTTTTATCACTGCATCAACAGTGCAGAACATATGCCTGCCACATAGTAAGTGTTTAATACATATGCTTTGTTTGGAATGAATGTTTGATACCTCAAATGTGAAGCCGTGAAATCAAAGCAGATTGCCTTAACTCTAAAAACAGCTTGTACATGGAAGAAAAACAAAGAATAATTTTTTTATATTAATATTTTGTCAGAGTAATTTTGCCAAAGAGTCATGGATTCTGGTCGGGGCACAGCCCATTGCCTTGGACCGATCAGGAGCTGGAGGCTTGATCTGGAAAATGAGCAGATAGGCCCTATTCTCTAGTATCTTCCAGGGTGACAATCATACTGGCAAGGGTTTAGGACCAAAGGCAACAGAACTCATAAAAGGTACACCATTTGCCCACATCTAGAAGAAGGAGGATAGGAACTCCCTGGAAGACACACGGCACTCACATTGCCCATGGAGGGTGTCATTTGGACTTTCCACAAACATCCTAGCTCTCTCCTCCTGGGCATATGAAATTAGATGTGACCACCAACTTCCTTTGGCTAATAAAATGTAACCTGATGATATGCTTGTCAGGTCCAGAGGGAGCTTAAAGGGCCAGAACATGATTCTTACTTTGCCTGTTATGGAAACATATATTCAATGTGGCCTCTGTCAGCCTAAATCTCTGAGTCACCATGATGAGCAGAGGCCTCCTGCTAACCTGTGGTGGACTTTTACCAAAAAAAAAAAAAGAGAGAGAGAGACAGAGACAGAGAGGCTTTGATGTGTTAGGCCACTGAAGTTCGGGCACTCACCCTCTGTAAGTGACAATCTCTGTCAGTCTTTCTAACATTACTACTCAAATGGGAAGGCCATATTGAGGGAGGAAGTGGAAGAATGAGAATGTGAGAATGAACATAATCGTAGGAGTATGAAAACTGCCTGGAAGAAGACATGCAGAATGGATTTTGGGAGCAGTTCTCACTCCTAACAGAGTAAGACGGGTTAGCTCTGGAACCCAGCCTTACTATAGAGGCTGTAAAGTAGCATCAGGGTATGCCTGGCCAGAGGTTTATTGATGGCTAGAAAATGAACGACAGAAGGAACACCAACACAGACACACACATACACATACACACCACAGCTTGCTTCTATCCTTCTACTTCCTCTACATTGGCCACAGCAACCATACAAATGCCTACCCCAATCCTTGTCCCCCACAAAATGAGAATCCAAAAATAATTCTCTAACCTCAAACCCTTAATGCCTCTCCTTCCCGCTTCTGCCATTTCATTCCACATCCATGGTTAGGAAATACACAGATTTTGAAAGAAATAAGCTAATTTATTAAGAGTTATGGTGTTTAGGGGCACCTGGGTGGCTCAGTGGGGAAAGCCTCTGCCTTCAGCTCAGGTTATGATCTCAGGGTCCTGGGATCAAGCCCCATATCAGTCTCTCTGCTCATCAGGGAGCCTGCTTCCCCCCACCTCTCTCTGCCTGCCTCTCTGCTTACTTGTGATCTCTGTCAAATAAATAAATAAAATCTTTTAAAAAGGAGTTATGGTGTTTAAACAAGTCTCCTATTTATAACTTTCTACATTTTCCAAATTTTCTGATGAACACTTTCATCATCCCAAACCAAAAACAAACAAATATCACTCATTTAAAAAAAAAAAAAAAAGAGAGAGACAGGCAGACTTGTCAATATTCAATTGCCAAGGCCAACCTTAGGGTATAAAACCAACTATAGCAATAACAAACAACGAACCACATCATGGGGAGGAAGAGTCAAACTCTTGTTCGTAGTACTCCCACTTGGCTGTAAGATCATGTCACCAACAGGAAACCAGAGGACGTTTGTAATATGTTTTAACAGTGTAGAGCTATCACCAACATTCTGTTAATTTCCCTCCACTCTGTGTGGCATATTCGTTTAATGGAGGGTGTTTCCATTGGGGAAGATTAAAGGCTGAAAATACTAGACCAGTCGGACCCCATCTATAGAACAAATTATTTTACCTATTTCTTCAGGTGACAAAGCTTTGCATTAAACTGACATAATAACAGTTACCTGGAAGATCTTTCATATTCTGTGAATTCTATAGGCCACACTGGGTCCAGTGTATATTTGGAAGAACACCATCCGTTAGTTAGAAACAAAAACATCCAGCATCTGAGGACACTGGTAAGAAGTGATTCATATTAGTAGAGTGCATTTTATGGTCTCTTACTTTTTTTTTCTCCTTAAGTGCCTTCCTGTCCATCGTCTTACTAGCTCTTTGTTCCAGCACCCTCTCCTAAGGAAGGCAAGTCTCCTGATTTACAGGAGAGCAGTCTGAGGCCTAGAGGGGTAAAATGGTTTACCTAAATGAGAATTAACAAGTCAACAGCAAAGGAGGCTCAAGAACTCAGGTGGCTAATCCCACTTATTTTATAATAATCGTGGCTAGTCCTATTGGCCTCTACTACATGCAGACACTTGACCTCTGTTAACTCTTTCAATGCTGACATGAGAGGAATTTTAAAACATAGGAAAACTGAGGCTGAGTTGACTTGAATTGCAAATGTAGCCATAGCCACTGAGCAAATGAATGTCAAACCCAGACCTGTCTACTTCCAAAGTCCATATTCTTTACACACGCCGACTCCCACAGGAGAGCGTTCTCATTGATTTTGGAAGCCGACATTGTGAAGATGAGCAATAGATATTTCCACAGTCCATATCAGTCCTGCAAATTAAACCGCAAGGACCAAAGAAGAAATGTCATCTATAAAGGCGACATAGGGGAAAAAAAAAAAAAAGGCACAGAACTTCTACTTAGCATGATTATGCCTCAGTTTATTTAATTTGTTTCTTTTAAGGCCACCTCCAGGTTTTGTGAAGTAGAAAGTGTTAGAGGAGAGGAACTTTGGGTCAATTTGGAAGACAAAATAATAAATGGATGCGGGAGAGCTGATGTGGTGTTTGTTGGTTGGTTAGTACCCTATAGGTTTGGGACAGAGAGAGAAAGCTGATGTAAAAACTTGGGATCTTGGAGATTATGTTCCTATGGGGAAGGGGAGAAGAGAGTGTCCAAGTGAGGGAAAAGGACTATCCAACTGAAGCCTGGGTTACCCTGTGCAATGGGGTAAGGGATGGCCATGGGCACATGGGCCTGAAGCTGTATGTGTTGGGGTAGAGGAGGCTGGTTGTGATGAAGAGTGCTGGAAGTCCATCCGATGTGTCTTCTCTTCCCTCCCTAGGCACAGAATTGCAGTAGGGCTTCCACTGATCTGCTGGACCACATTTTCCAGACCCCCCTGTAGTTGGCTATCCAGAGGACAAAGTTCTCACTTGTGGAATGTACCCAGAAGTCATGTGCCTGGTTATTAAAACATTGAGTATCCTTCCTTGACACTCTGTTCTTCTCACTGGCTGGAACCTGAATATCAAGACAACAACCCAGTGTTAACCCTGAGATAATGACAGTACAGAGGGTGTAAAGGAGCAATGATTTGGCAGGAAGGGGGATCCATGGAGCAGGGCTCACCTGCCTCAGCAGACAGCCTCCATGGGGCCCGGTATACGAGAGAGAAATCAATTCTTTTGTTCTTTATGGCTCTTGTATTTTGAAGTCTCTTTGTTATAGCAGCAAAACCTTACCCTAATCAATACAGCAAACTGATGCAGGGCACTCAACGCTTTGCTCATCTTAAGCATCTGTGTTACTCCCAAGAAATGGCCCAAAAAGTCATAAACCAAACTTTAAACGATAGATTTGGTTCAAAGAGAAAATTACTCTCATAAATCAAATCACATGAGCCTGAGATCATGTCTTGATCAAAAATTCTATTCTAACTATGCAGCCATCAAAAGAAATAAAATCTTGCCATTTGTGACAACATGGATGGAACTAGAGGGTATTGAGGGTATTATGCTTAGCAAAACAAGTCAATCGGAGAAAGACAACTATCATATGATCTCCCTGATATGAGGAAGTGGAGATGCAACATGGGGGGTTAAGGGGGTAGGAGAAGACTAAATGAAACAAGATGGGATTGGGAGGGAGACAAACCATAAGTGACTCTTAATCTCACAAAAAACTGAGGGTTGCTGGGGGGAGGGGGGTTGGGAGAAGGGGGGTGGGGTTATGGACATTTGGAAGGGTATGTGCTATGGTTGAGTGCTGTGAAGTGAGTAAACCTGGTTATTCACAGACCTGTACCCCTGGGGGAAAAATATATTATATTTTTATAAAAAAAAAATTAAATTTAAAAAGTCACACACACAAAAAATTCTATTCTACTTTTGACCCAACATATATGCAATAGGTAATAAGTCCATTTTATTTAAGAGGTTGCTTTGTTCTCACTGTCTCCTTTATGACCACTGTCATCACACTACACTGATGTAAAGTAACACTGATTACATAACACAGAAGGCAAACTGACTTGAGTGTTCCATCAGCTGGCATTTTGTGTGTGTGTGAAATCAGCAGTCTAAACCACAAATTGAAACTAAGTTTTACATATCTTAATGCCACTTGGTAATATATCCATTTTGTAAATTTCTTGAAAAAAGTATTTATTAAAAATAAAAGCATAGGGTTGCCTGGGTGGCTCAGTAGGTTAAAGTGTCTGCCTTCAGCTCAGGTCATGATCCCAGGGTCCTGGGATTGAGCCCCACATTGGGCTCTCTGCTCTGTGGGGAGTCTGCTTCTTCCTCTCTCTCTGCCTGCCTCTCTGCCTACTTGTGATCTCTGTCTGTCAAATAAATAAATAAAATCTTAAAAATAAATAAATAAAAAATAAAAGCATAAAGCCAATTTCTTAAAAAAATATGAAGACATATAGTCATAATATGCCTAGAAGTCAAAATTATGTATCTATTTTCATATCAGGATCTGTTTTTCTGTGTTCTATCACAGTTGTGTTCCCCCCTTCCCACCCCTTCTCCCTCCTGGCTTATCACCATCTCTTTAAGGTTCTGAAGGAGGGCTACAAGCATGTTTAAAGTCCCTGGGACACAAAATGATTGCAACAGTAAGCATTTAAAATTCACACTGGCAAGGTGAACATCTGGAATGCATTCAAAAGAGGGAAAAATTATGAAATGAGCACGGTATTAATAGTCAACATACTGGAAGACATGAATCAATGGTCAACCTGTTTCCTAGATTCTTTTTGAGGCAAAAAAAATATTTGAAAGGAAAATGTCCAAGACTGCAGAATATACTACTACCACGGAAGGAAATATGATTTACAATATCACTATTCAGAAGTAAACTTTTTCATTTATTTAAAATGCTGATAATGTCTGTTCTCTCTTCTTTCCTGCTACTTTACATGTTGCTGAGGGAAGATCTTTGTAGTTAACGAGGAGTTTTTTCCTCACTAGCAAAGTGGGATTTTCACACTTGTGCTTTGCGGTAGCAAGTCTCAGCCCTGCAGTTTATTTTTGTAATAATTAATAAAATATCACACTTCCTGGCTTTCTTGCCCCTGCCCAGAGACTGGTTTGTTGCCACCTTTCTGGGTGCTGTTTTAGGAAGCAAAGTGATTACATGCGGATCCAGCTTGGGGCAGAAAGCATAAGAAAGTCCTTGTGTTCCAATTGAGGGCTTTCTCAGTGACAGCTTCATTGAAGGGTGGCTCTAGTGGATCCCCAGATGTGTAGTGTGGTGGAGATGAAGACTGGTATTTAGAGGGCCTGGTGTTGATATACTCAAACAGAATAAGAGTCCTTTATTACTCTTATTTTAGGTATAATGAAAAGGAACTCTGCTGCAATGCATCTGGTAAATGTGCCTCCAACCAAAATAAAAAGCCAAGGAGTACAAGAGTCATTCATACGTTTAACAAATATTGAGTGCCAACTAGACACCAACTAGACACTTGGCACTGAAAGAACAAGAATAACATGGCAGTAAAACAGAGAGACAAGCCCTACCAAAAAAAAAAAAAAAAAGGTAAAAAGGCAGAGTTTGGGGAAAGAGACCCTTAATCATCCAGGTAGGAGTCACCATAAGGACCAAATCACATTGTTAACACCCAGGGAAATCTAAGAACAGTGTTCAGTGTTCAAAACTTTTCACATCCTATCTCACAGGCAGCCAAACCCACCTGCTGCTAATTCTGCATCATTGCCATTACCATCACCTTCACCACTTTGATCACCACCATCACTACCATCATCATCATTGTCACCACCACTATCATCACCATCATCATCAACATCACCTTCAACATCATCATCACCACCACCATCACCATCATCATCACCACAACCATCATCATCACCACTACCATCATCACTACCATCACCATATTGCCATCGCCATCACCATCTCTGCCATCATACCATCGCCATTACTACCACCATCATCATTTCCATCGCTACCTCCACCATCATCACCAAAATCACCATTACCACCACTATCACTACCACCACCACCATCACCATCACCACCACCATCATCATCATCTTCTTCAGCAATGAACACGACAGTGAGATTTTCTGGATGCTCATTACATGCCAGACATTACACCTGGTGCCATATGTGCTTTACTTCCTTACTCTTCTCGACAATCCCATGAACTAGGTGGTATTGTTAGCTTTGCTTTACCAATGAGGAAACTGAGGCAGAGCTGTGCTAGCAATTTGCCCAAAGCCACACAACTTATAAGTGAGAACACAGATAATCAGGCTTCTCAGCCCATTGTCATAACCTCTGTTTCTTTTGTTCTACTTCTCTAGTGCCCTCAGCTCTTTAAACTCCAGTGAATCATGCATTTTTATGTCCCTGCATGCGTTCTCTTTTGCCAAGCCCTGGAAAACTTTTCCTATGGAAACAACAAAGAAAGTCTCCCCCTAGAACCAAGATCCAAGAAACTAAGGACCCACACATGTCTTCTGGTTATCCTACCTTCTGAGACAACACAAACCTCAGAAGGAACCCATGCATTATGCATCACGTAGACTAGTGAATGAATAAAACCGGAGTCTGAAGGAGAGGTTAAACATGAGAGAAGGCTCTGCCCCAAACTTGAAATAAGAAAATGAAATATGTATTTTTCATTTGATTAATTAAATTAAAGAAATGCTTTGTTCAGTTCAAGCTGCTTGGGAAGCCACAGTATAGGTCTTCAAGTAGCTTTTACTCTTAAAGAGAGAAGACATACTATAGTAAAAACAGGACCTCCACCATCTGGCATTGAATATGGCCCTCCTGAATGCTTTCACAATCACCTGAAATCCAAACACCTTGGAAGGTAGGAAGGACAGCAATTATTATTATCAGTTGATATGGGGGTGGGGAAACTGAGGAACAAGAGAATGTGAATCGCCAAAGATATGTTCGAAGTTAGGTTCCTGACTCCTATTTCTTCGGCATCCTTGCTCAGTAAGGAAATCTCCCAAGGGGGTTGGGCCCCTCATCAGCCAAATGTCACAAGTGTTCAGCACCTCGGCTTCAGATCATGTTGGATCAAAGGTGCCCACAAATAGCTCTTCTTTCACACCATCATCTGTTCAGCTCTGAAGCCCCGAAGAAAGCCAGTCTCAGCAAGAGTGACTCTGCCACGTGCCCCCACACTGCGTAGCTGCGTAAAGACACTGCACGAGTTCGGGCAGCTCTGGCTGCTAGACTTTCATCATTTGTTCCCATTAATGTACTTGGCAATCACACAGAAGTGCTTTTAAATCTAATGGCTCAGACAGTAACAAAGCAGAACTACATGAGCATTTTAAAAATGATGGAGCTATGACCCCTTTAGGTATGTCATGCTGCCTTATCCCAGGAACATGCTGGAGCTGCGTTACAGATTTCAAGTCTGGCCCCTTGCCGAAGTTCCACATGAAGGGTTCGTCAGTCGAGAAGATGTGCAGTGGGAGGTTTCTGCAAAGGAGCATGTAAATGCATACCTGCGTGCGTGCATGTGTGTGTGTGTGTGTGTGTGTGTACACACACACATTTCTCTGGCCAAAATTGAGATGAGCCACCTGGAACAGAGGTCTTCAGGTTAAATAAGACTCTACTTCAGGCTGTGGGTCCCAAAGGAGAGGGTTTCTAGGGGTATGGTTTGTGTTCTATTTTCTTCTCGAAGGTTCTAAAAACTTCTCCCTCCTCCATGGGTTGTGATCAAGAAGTTTGTATTTAGATTTTAGAATTTTTAGGTGGTATTTAGATTTTAGGCAACTAAGTTGGTGAAGTAAATCTAGAGTTTCTCTCATCAAGTTTGAATGTTAGAATTTTTTTTCTTTTAAGAGAAGTATAGATTGTCTATCACATGAAGAGTTCCTTTCAGGGTTCTCCATATTTATTGAGTCTTTTTTATTTTTTTTATTACCCACATACTCCATTTCCAGGTGATACCATCATTGGTCCTCTTATCAGTGTCAATAATTCCATTTGGCAGGCAGCAGCTAATTCTTTTCATGTGCTAATGATTAATCAGACAAGCCTATTTACTAATGTATCAGAATGCATTAGAAACATAAGGTAATGGTGGACAGAACATCAATTCAGATATAAATGAACTACATTTACATTGGATACCTATTGACTTATGTCACCGAATGAAGTAGAAAATGCAATTTGCTTGTAAACCATTAAAATGAATGAAAATAGAATTTCAAACTCCATCTTCAAACATAACTTTATTGACTTGGCTGTGAGCCTTAAGGGAGAGTCTAAGTAAGTTTAAAATATATAAATAACCCACTAATTCGTTTTGCCATAAAAGAGTTAGTGTCTCACCAACTGAATGCCATGGAATTTACTTAAGTTGGAACTAGTACAAGTAGAGGTTACAGAGCATAGGGCAAGGACCTTTGGGTTCTCAGGTAGGGGCATCTGATTTAATTCTCCTCTGATCTGTTTTTGTCCTCCAGTTCTGCATCTGCCCATGTCTCCAGGGCAGTGGCCCATATCCTAGTAAGCAAAAAAAAAAAAAAAAAACAGAAAAGAAAAATAGAGATTAAACCCCTTTTGAGAGAGAGAGAGCTAGAGAAAGAGTGATAGCATGAGGAAGGGGAGGAACGGAGGGAGGAAAGGTGGGAGAGAAAGTCTATGGGGAGTTAGATCAGATGAAGTGATATGAGTACGCATACTATAGACTAAAACACCAAGAACCAAGCTTCAGTGGCCTACACTGGCTGACAGGGATATCATAAGATAGAGAAAGACTAGAAGCAGCTTTATGATGGCTAGAAAGCAGACGGACCTGAACCACTTCATATGAAAAAAGCTTCACCTCAGAGATGACGGTTTTCATTTTTTTTTTTTAAATCCAGATGGTGAGTATGAAATAGACAGGACTTCCTGACTCAGAGCTTCCCAAGTGTACAGGCCCATGAAGAGCCATGAAGAACCTGGAGCTGCTCGAAGAAATACAGTTAATACCCAGCTACTGTTTGAATCTATGACAGCTGAGGTCCAGCCAAATGACCGATCGCTGCCTTTGAAATGGAGGCTTGGGCAAATGCTGCAGTTCTGGCAAAGCAGGTTTGGGGGTGGGGTGGGGCTCAGAGAAGATGCAGGAGAGTATTTTAAGGGAAACCCTAACCCACCTGACTTCCCTTTCTTTTGGAGCTCTCTTTCTCAGACTAAACTGCGAGGTGCTAATGAAATGTGCTGTGGAGCCTAGAACAGCATTCTCCAAAAGCAGGTTCCCAAAAATCCAGTCGAGAGTGAGAAGTTTGCTGATGAAGAATTACAGGATCAAACCGACTTGAAGAATTCACGTTCGTTTCTCTTCCCCTGGAAGATCCTCCAGACACCTTACCATATTTAGAGCTCTAAAAAGTCCTGCAGTGAAATAGCCTTTAAAAATCACAGGCTTGGGGAACCTGGGTGGCTCAGTGGGTTAAGACTCTGCCTTCAGCTCGGGTCATGATCCCAGGGTTCTGGGATCGAGCCCCGCATCGGGCTCTCTGCTCCACGGGGAGCCTGCTTCCTCCTCTCTCTGCCTGCCTCTCTGCTTACTTGTGATCTCTCTCTGTCAAATAAATAAATAAAATCTTTAAAAAAAAAATCACAGGCTTGGAAAGCCTGTGTGGCTCAGTGGGTTAAGCCTCTGCCTTCAGCTCGGGTCATGATCCCAGGGTCCTGGGATCGAGTCCTACATCTGGCTCTTTGCTCAGCAGGGAGCCTGATTCCCTCTCTGTCTCTGCCTCCCTCTCTGCCTACTTGTGACCTCTGTCTGTCAAATAAATAAATAAAATCTAAAAAAAAAAAAGAATCACAGCCTTTCTCAAGCTTCATTCAGGGTTCGAAACAAGGAGTTAGTGTTCCAGAGAGCACAGGTTGGGAAATATGAACGATGAAAAAAATAACGCTGAGAAAATGAAGTAAAATATATTAAGCTAGGTAAACCTATTTCTTTCCTGAAGGAAAATGGGAAGCATGTCTCAATGCTAGTATTTTCCAGAAAAGAACACCAGTACAGGATTTCACTCCTCCCTTCAGCGGCAGCAAAGGAAGCTCTCTGCATACATCTGAACCCAGTGGTCCCTTTTCTGGTGCTTGGGTCCTGTCTCCTTACAAACACCAGACACACCTTGCGTTGAAGGGCACATGCCAGAACTGGCCAGGACTAGGCACTCCCCACCAAGAAAAAAGCAGCCTTCAACACCCATGAACCCCTCCGTAGGACTGTGTGCAGGCATTACTGCAGTGACCAAGGAAGGAATTCATAACAGCTTTGTTTGTGTCCAACAAAGAATATAAGAGCCCCTCCAGTTTCTTCCCAACATTGACTCCAACAAGAAACTATCTGGAAGAGAAACTGGAGCTGAGCTGACTTTTGTTAATAATGTAACGATTTTGAAAGTGCAGCTTTAATCAAGGGGAAAATTTTCCAGAATTTGACAACCTTGTCCATTCCCTCTGGTATAGATAGGCTCCATTTTTTTTTTTCAAAACTGTCTAATGCTGTTTCTTAGGTGGTGTTCAATAGAAACCAGTCTATAATGCAATGCACTCTCTTTATGTGATGTTTAGATATGAGATTGATCTCAGTGGACACCCTGGAGTTCTGAAAGTAGGATTATTGGATTTTGTGGCTTTCTCAGATGTCGAAGATCTTTAAACAGTGTCTTGCAAAGTTGCTACATCCCGCCTGTCTGTGAAACACTTATGAACTCATCAAAGAAGGAAGACTCCATGTTAATTAGACATGGTGGGCGAAGGGGGGTTGGAAGCCGACTTCCTCCCAACATCGAGTTAAGTGCTAGGACCACGTGTACTTTCATACCTTGAAAAGAAAAATAAGTTCATCCGTCTCCAGATCAATAGGGCCTTAACAGGAAGATTGCTGACACAGGATGGAATTCAGAGTTCAGAATAGCAGCGGGGGACAAAAGACACAGTGGTATAAACAGAAACTTGGCAGCCATGTTATCTCAAGATTTTCTGAGAAGATTTTTAATGGCTTTGGATTTCAGCTGAATCAGATTGGGAGCAGCAAAATGATAGACTGGCCCCATGGATGGTGGCCCACATTTAAGAAAAGCAAGGTAATTAGGACACTGTGTATTTCCTGTGACTTTAAAAGTGTTACAGGTAGCCATTGTGGAAAGCACACTGCCTGTGGCCCATACTCACCCTTGTCTTTGTCCCTACTCTGAAGCCTCGGGTGTCAGGCATCAGGATTGTCTGCACACAAACTGGATATTATTCCAGAGGAAAAGAGTGGAGATTCTTAGAACACAATCACTGGAAACTGATGCTCCATAAGCCAAGCCAAGGATCTTACTATTGTTATCAAATACTGGCCCTACTTTTTTGCAGCCAATGGATACCAAAGCAACCAATCCATAAATGCATGCATGAAAAAGAGCTGATAGATGTTCTCACTTCAAGTTTTTCCTCCCATAATTTCTTCTAATGGGCACATGTGTCTATATTCAAATATGGTATAAAATCATATCTGATGTGGTGCAAGGTTGCATGGCTTCATTCCCCAGGTATATAGGTGGAATGCAGGTTTATTGGCCACCATCTTGGCTTTGAGGAAAGAAGAGATCTCCGAGATGGCTCAGCCAGTTCCACTCAAGTACGGAGACTGAGGGTTTTCGGTCTAATGTCACTCCACAACCATGAGATTCTACTACAGACTTACTAGAATGACCCAAAGCCAGGAGGCTGACAACACCAAATGCTGGCAACAGGAACTCGCATTCATGGCCAGTTGCAGTGTAAAAAGGTACAGCCACTTTGGAAGACAGTTGAGAGATTTCCTACAAAACTAAGCCTAGTCTTGCTATATGACCCAACAATCTTGCTTTTTGGTATTTACCCAAAGTAGTTGAGAACTCATGTCCATACAACAACCTGTACAGAATAGTTGTAGCAGCTAGATTCATGATTGCCAAAACTTGGAAGCAACCAAGACATCCTCCAGTAGCTGAAGGGATAAATAAGCTGTGGTGCATCCAGACAATGGGGTATTTTTAAGCACTAAATGGAAATGAGTTATCAAGCCATGAAAAGACAGGGAGGAACTGTAAATATATATTGCTAAGTGAAAGAAACCAATCTGGAAGGGCTAGGTACTATGGGATTCCAACGATTTGACATTCTGGAAAAGACAAAACCATGGAGACAGTAAAAGATGAGTTGTTGCCGGGGGCTGGGCAGGGATAGATGAAGAGGCAGAGCCAGAGGATTTTTGTGGTAGTGAGAATACTCTGCATGGCACTCAAAGGATGGATACTTGTCCTTATACATTTGTCCAAATGCATGGAATGCCCAACACCAAGAGCGAACTGTGCTATAAACTCTGGTTTCTGGGGGATAATGATGTGTCACTGTAGGTTCATCAGTTGTCACAACTGTCCTTCAGGGCAATGTTGATGAGAAAGACTATGCATGTAGAGGGGTGGGGCATATATGGGAAATCTCTGCACCTTTTTCTCAATTTTGCTGTGAACCTAAAACCATTCTTTAAGAAACCTCCCAACAGGGGTGCCTGAGTGGCTCAGAGGGTTAAAGCCTCTGCCTTGGGCTCAGGTCATGATCCCAGAGTCCTGGGATCGAGCCCCACATTGGGTTGCTGCTCAGCAGGGAGCCTGCTTCCTCCTCTCTTTCTCTCTCTGCCTGCCTTTCTGCCTACTTGTGATCTCTGTCTGGCAAATAAATAAATAAAATCTTTAAAAAAAAAAAAAGAAACATCCCAACAAAAAACAAAACCCACTACAATACACTGTGGATGTCCAGGATGCATGACTTCTGCCTCTAATGTATGCATGTGTCCCATGGTATTTGGGGGTTGGTCACATGGGATAAGTTGGATGGGGTGTGAGCTCAGTGTTGGGGTCAATCACCTCACAGCATCCTGACTGGGTCCCAGAGGCTCATCCAATGGGAAGGAAAGCCACTACAAGTCCCCGCGGCAGGCTCTCTGGTATGCTCAGCTAAGCAGTGGCTGGGCTCCCGCAGACACAGAAGAGAACCCCATTCACCTCCCAAGAGCCAGCCACCAATGAGACCTCTCTGGAAGATGCTTTGGCAGAGCCTGAAGGGCCTGTGGATGCTGGCTCTGTTCTGTCCCACATGCTCCCTCCATTCAGAGCCTACGCCACAAACCCACAAGGTCTTTCCTTCTTACTTCCCTGCCATCCTTTTCCTTCCAAAGTCTAGGACTTTCTTTGATTCCTGGGCTATTATGCTTTCTCCATATCTATGCTCAAATGATCTGTAGGTCTTCCCCTCACCCCCAGCCCAGGCTTTGGGAATGTAAAAGCCAATACAGGAGTCCCCCTTTCTCTCTCCATGTGGTTGGGCCATCCGTTCCTTGAACAGCAACCACAGAAATGGGTTAGATGAGTGAATAGAAGGGCCAAAGGGGGAAAGGAAATCCCTGTGTGTCCTCAAACACATAATCCTTTCACCTTCTAAAATGTCATGAGGTTCTAGAGACGATGTCCATGACTTAAGAGACGATGGCTACTGAGCATGCTTCAAAAGACAGAAAGGGTCTCAAGACAGTGTTCTTTTAGTTCAACATGGAAAACTTAGTTGAGTCACTGAAGTTGGGGTGAGTGGGAATAACCCTGGGGCCCCCGGAAGCTGCAGGGCAAAGGGGGCTCCGCACCATCACCCTCAATACACACAAGAAATACACTGGCAAGGACACATGTGTGCCTCATCTCAAAACATGATTGATTGTACAGGATTGTACATTCACCACAATCATTTGTTTCTTTTTTTTTTTTTAAGACTTTTTAAAAAATGTATTTGTCAGAGAAAGAGCACAAGCAGGAGGAGCAGCAGGCAGAGGAAGAAGCAGGCTCCCTGCTGGGCAAGGAGCCCAATGCAGGACTTGATCCCAGGACCCTGGGATCATGATCTGAGCCACCCAGGCATCTCCACAACCGTTTGTCTCTAAGCAAGGAAAGAGACCAAAACCTCAACATCACAGTGTTAACATGGTAGTAGATTTAGGGTTAAAAGTCCTAGAATCAAGACTCGCTTATCCCTTAAGAACTGTGTGACCTCAGCAATATCCTCTTTTATTTCTGAACCTCAGTCTTCTCATCTGCTAAATGGGGATAATAATCTTTCTTTACTGCTCATCTCACACGATTTGGAATTTTCCATGAGATCATGAGGACATAGGTATTTCTAAACTATAAATAGCTCTTCCCCAGGGTTCTGTGTTGGGAGGACTATTAAAAGAAACTACCAAGTCTGGGGAAAGAGAGAGGAGTGTAGAGGAAGAACATACCCAAAGGTGTGTGTAGAAAGGATTTGCTGTAGCTTAATCCTCCCCCCACTTAACTCCAGATGGGGCTTCATCTCCCAACCGTGTTCCACACTCATAAAAATCTAGCTCTGAGTGAGGGAGGAAGGAAAGCATTGTACTTCCAATAAAGCCAGTCCACCCAGAGGCACTTCCTAGAAGAAATTAAAAAATAAATTTAAATATGCTCTCTGGGTTTTTTTTGGGGGGGGGTTGGTTGTTTTTTTGTTTGTTTTTGTTTTTGTTTTTGATTTGTGGGGTTTTTTGGCACTATCTTATACCTAGTGGATGGCATTTAGGCTGAGCTACCTAGGTATTTAGTGAAAGCCTCAATTTTCTGTGCATGCCATAGACTAGCACTTTCCAAATGCGACTCACACATTGCCAACATCAGAAGCATCAAGGAGATTGTTAAAATGCAGAGTCCTAGGCTCTAACCCAGGTTGAGGAATCAGACCACGGGGTCCATGGCCCGGAAATCAGCATCTTAAGTGATTATGTCCACAAGAATGGGGAGCCACGGAATTTGAGGCTGGGGATAATAACGATGATAATCCCAGTCGTAAAAGTTCCAATGAATTAAAGTTCCCCTTATGTGTCTGCTGCTATCATGCCTTGCATGCATTCATGCCCACAATCGTGCTGTGAAGCAAGTGCTACGATTATCTCGGATGGGTGAATGAAAAACAGAGCTCACAGATGCAAGTGACTTCCCAAAGGTCACAGACGGGATAGGTACCAAGGTGGGGGAGTCCACCCAGGTCCTAGGCTCTCCATGCACATTCATGTAGTCACTCACACCTACAAGCAACGTACAAAAGCAAGGACAAAAATGTACGGCGTCCCCGTCCATGGGCAGGATATACCCCCACCGCCCCCACCCGTGATGTTGAGGTAAAATCAGCAGCTTCCAGAGTGAAGATCCCTCTCAGTGCCCACAATCCCCAGAGCCAGCCAACCCCTCTCTCTTACTCCCATTATGTTTTGCTGCTTGAGATGCATTTGTGATGTTTAATTTATATCCCCTGATCATAAAGTGATTGCATCACTAAAAAGGCTGTGAGGTTGATTTATATGATAGTTGCCTGTGTCTGTTAATTAGAGAAATATCATTTGGCTTCCTACAGAAGAAAAACAATAAATTATGGAGGAGGAGGGAGGGGCCGTTGTCCCCCAAACCTATGCCAGTTACTCCCCTTGAATCTTATTTATGACCCTAACCAATTTTCCGTTGACACCAACAACCTTTGGAAAAGAACTGCAACTTGGGTTGAGAAGGAAGGAGCGGTTGGAAAAGGTGGGCAAATAAATGTAATCTCTGCACATATATGCGTGTACACGACCGCTCACATGGAAAAGCATGGTTCTGAGAGATACGTCATTTCACTTCGAGTCTCTTCCTCAGACACCCCTCCTCACCCACTCCCAGCGTGAACATCACTGTCTCCACGGTGGGACACTCTCCAACAAAACCAACAAATAAGTTGCATGAGGAAGGGATTGCCTTGGAGGATGGTAGCGTGATATTTCCTATGTAGTGGACTGAGTGCCTGGAAAGGGACTACCTTTTTCTCCAATAACTCTTATTGATCTTGCTTATGCCCGAAACAGAGTACAAAGAGAGTTGCTCTGTTTTGTTTTGTTTTGTTTTGTTTTCATTCTTTTGGTCATTCACTCATTCAACAAACATTCACAGGTACCTGCTACATTACAGGCTTTGGGTTAAGGTTGGGCATACAGCGGTCCACAGAAATGGTCCCAGGGCCAGACCTCACAGAGCTTCCTGTCTACTGGGGGAGATGACATGAAGCAGGCATCGAATGGATCGACACAGCTTTGCATCCATGCCACATGTTATAAAAGAAAAATGCAAGGGATCGGAGGAGGCTTCCTTAGAGAAATGATCGATTTGGGTTAAATATTAGGGATGCGTTAATTTGGTTAAGATGGAGTGAAAAGCATTCCAAAAAGCAGGAACAGCATGCACGAAAGCTGGGAGGGAGCAGGATGAATCTGAAGGACTGAAAGGTGCCCAGTGTGGTGGTAACAGGAAATGGGGCTGGAGAGGCTGGAGCCAGACCACATGAGGTCCTCAAGCCACGCATGGTACAGAAGTGGCTTTTATCCCAAGCCACTGGGAGATTTTAAACTAGAGCAGGGGGTGGTGGTGGTAGGACCATATTTTACATTTTGAAAAGGTCACTATTTTAAACCTCGAAAAGACCTGGAGTTTCATGAGATTAAAAAGACTGTACACTTAGGCTTGGGTAAGCAGTGGGGTGACCTGTTCTGTAATGTCATGGCTCATGGCTAGGCTGCGGCTTCAACACCACCAGTGGGAATGAACCTGTCTTGTTCCCAGCCCCTCACCCTTGGCCCACCTGTTGTACCCATCAACATTCATGCCTGGAAGTGCCTGTCTCGGAACCAACAGAAGGTACAGAGGAAGACAGGTTGATGGAGTGGAGGCCCATCCCACCCTGACCCTGGCTGAAAGCCAATGTGGGAGAGAAGTGAGAGCTGGAAGCTGGCCGAGGAGAGGCTGGTTGTGACATGCTCTTTGTAATCCTTTGCTCACAAAAGCCTTCCTTTGACCATTCAAGTTAAGGCAGTCCTCAACAGGTCTCCCTGTTTCCATGGTGAGATGACCGGATGGACTCATTCACTACTTTGTTAGTTGTGCCTAGACTAGAATGATGGCAGATGTCTCCCGTGTTCCTCCCTTTACCAATCCAACATAGCACAGTCTCTGACACATAGCAGGTGCTCAGAAAGCACTGATGCGAGGAATGGATGGTGGGTGAATTATGACTTCAGCAGCATCAGAGGACATTAGCTTTCTAGAATCCACGTGAGCAGGCTAAAGAAAAACAGGAAGAAGTTAGGGTAAGGAAGACGATCAGTGAAGGGTGCTTTCATTGCAGGGTAGCTGGGGAAGCCCTTTCTGAAATCTGGGTAGATATTCGAAGGGTGTGAGTGACAGAACCGTAACAATATTTAGGGAAGAAACGTCCCAGACAAAAGAAGGGGCAAGGACCAAAATGACAAAGAGTTGCTATAATTTATGAGTGAGTTGGCTCCCATTTTTCTTGCCTGAGGATTCGGAAGGATGGGATGATCAGTCCCCACGCTTAAGACCCGCTGCACAGATGTGAGGAGGAACTTCCTCGGGCTTGATCAGTCAGGACACCATCAAGCAACCTCATGGTTAAGATTTCTGGAAAGGGGAGAGAAAAACCAGAAGATGTCAGGTAGAACTGGTGCTGTCAGAGTGGGTGTCATCAGAGGAGAGAGGAGGGGCTGCCACTGCAGCACTGGGAGAGGCTCCTGAAAATCTGTAAGTAGGAAGTTGGGCCACAGCCATGATGGTCAAGGAACACCTACTTTTTGTAACCACCTGCTAGAAAGTTCCCTTGTCATGGGGACTGGGGGTTAAGGAAAAAAACTGAGTTCTGAGACATGGAAGTGCCACTCACTCACCTGAATCATTGGAAACTTCAGACATAGGGGGGCAGGCATAAAAAACAATACAGTGAAAGAAAACACACAGCCCACCCGGAAAGCCCTCCAAGACAGAGATGGATGATTCTGCTGATTCTACCCATCCCCAAATGACACACTCTTAAAGCCCCAGACCACATCTTCCAATATACACCCCTTCGCCATCTGCTGTTCCACTGGGCAACTTTCAGCCTTGGAATTCACCCTGCTCCCTCCCAACTTTTGCACATGTTGTTTCTTCTTTCTGGAATGCTTTTCCCTCTGTCTTAATCAAGTTAGGGCATTTTTAATATTTTTTTAAAGATTTTATTTATTTATTTGATAGAGAGTGAGAGAGAGAATGACAGGGGAGAAGGTCAGAGGGAGAAGCAGACTCTTCATGGAGCTGGGAGCCTGATGCAGGACTCGATCCCGGAACTCCAGGATCATGACCTGAGCCAAAGGCAGTCGCCCAACCAACTGAGCCACCCAGGCGCCCCAGGGCATTTTTAATATTATACCACGTCTTCCAATGTTTCCATTTTGTTCAACTTCCAAAGCAATACAGTGCAATTATGTAAAATGACTTGATAGAAAAGAGTCGGAGAAAACTCTTCCAGCTTCAGGACATAATAGGCTAGAGCATTTTAGGTGTTTTAGCAGTAATTCAGCAATCAGTATTAATCATCCACAGTAGGCAAAGTTCAGGGTTCTCATATGGTTATGACTTAAACCCTGACTTCACTGACTATAGGATTTGGGATATTGGGGTCCATAGTCTGATGCTGTACTGGTTTCTCAGGGAAGACCCTTCTGTCTGAAGCCCCAGGGCTGTGTTCTTATTTTAATTAAGTCATTGCTTCTGACCCAAGTGAGGGCAAACAGAAGTATCAGAATATATGCACAAACTTACTGAAACTCTCAGTGTTCCTCTTAATTACTGCAACCCTGTCATTTGGTCTCATTTCACCGCAGAAAGATGGCCTCATTTTGAAACAGGAAACCTTGTAATGTGTCTGGGATATTATATGTATTTCTATTTTTCAACCAAATTGTTCTGTGTTTGGACAACAGAAACCATTCTGTCATGGAGAGAGCCCATCCCAGGAACTGCACTCCTCAGAAATGTTGAACACTCATCTGTTGAAGTCCTAACCCCTAGTACCTCAGAATGTGACTAGTATTGGGAGACAGGGCCTTCAAAGAAGTGGTTAAGATGACAGTATTAGGATGGGGTCTGAGCCAATCTTACGAGGGGTATCCTTGTAAGAGGAGGAGATTAGGACACAGCACCACAGAGGGAAGACCTTGTGAGGACACAGGGAGAAGATGGCATCCATAGGCCAGGGAGAAGTCACAGGACTCTCCATAGGCCAGGGAGTCCTGTCGTGGACTTCTAGCCTCCAGAACTGTGAGTTAAGGAATTTCTGTCACTTGTGCTACCGAGCGTGCAGGGGCAGCATTATGGAGGCCCTGGAAAACTTACGGCCATCTTCCCTCCCTGTGCAGACACCATGACCAGAGTCTCTGCCCCTGAGACCAAACATACAAAACTCACCTCACTGCCAGCCCCATGCCCAAGACGCCTGAGGGTAAAGCAGTCCCACAAGTTTTGTCTGCAGATGGGACATGATACTGTGAAAGTCTTAGCACCCTCTGCACTCTCAGCAGGGGCCCAGCCCATCTGTAAGGACCTCTTCTTCCAGAAACTCCCTTGACCTCACTGCTCTTCTTTCTCCATCTCCTGTGAACACCCATGCAAGGGGTTCTCCAATAGAAATGCACAGAAAAAATGATCTTGTTAAGTCATAATCATCAAACATTCTTCTGCTGGTTCTACATCCAATCTCCTCAATTAGAATCTCGGGAACCCGAAAAGGGGAAACACACACACACGCACCGACAGAAGAAGACATGATGGAGAGACAATGGGTAAGCAGGGAGCCCACATGGTGTGTAGTTGGCAACACACAACTAGGTCATAACATGGAATGCTTTCATATTGTTCAGTCTCCCACTCCGGAAATTCGTGGTGAGTTTCTCATTGCAAGCCACTTGGGAAGCTTTTACTCCTCTCTTTAGCATCTGGTAGTTTGCATACAACAGGCGGTGAATACTTGCAGGGTCTTGCTGAAACACCCGCAATACTATGTCCTATTGTGTAGAAAGTTGACTTTTTTTTCTTGACGTTTTCTAGAGCTTTTTGTATCAGGTCTTTTTATAAAAATGTATCATATTGTTTTAAGGTTGAGCAAAATGGAACCCTTGAAAGTGTGGTAGAGCACACTTGGGTGGCTCCTGGTACACGCCTCTTCCCAGCATTTATGCTTCCTGGAGCCGCTTCCCAGGATGAGTCTGGCTCGGCCATGGGACCAGCTCTGGTTCCTAATAAATAACAAGCACGACACAAGCAGAGCTTGGAGTAAGCTCAGGGACCAGCACAACAGAAATATCATGCACAGATGTAATTTCCAACTTTATAGCAGCCACATTAAAAACAAAAGCAAAAGAAACCGATGAAGTTCATTTTAATAGTGTACCTTGTTTAGCCCACTATAGCTAAAATATTCCTCAAAGATGTGATCAATATTGAAAAAAAGGTACAAGTGGTATTTTTCCTTCTATTTTTTGGACTGAGTTTTCCACAGTTGGTGTGTGTTTTGCACTTAAATCACTTCTTGATTCAGACTAAGCGTAGGTCAAAAGCTCTCTGTAGGCACAGGTGCCTAGTGACCACTGTCCTGGGCAGTGCAGGCTTGGACATTGAGACTTGTCTCTGAGAACATTTGCTGTTAGGATGCTCCCCCGGGGAATCTATCCACCGTGCTGGGGAAAGTCCAGCCCCAGCTCAGTTCCTTGCTGCCTGCCATTCTTCCAAACTGGCCATCCATGGGAGTAAGCTCTCAGAGAAGTGGACCCTTCAGCCACAGAGGCCACATGCATTCCAGCTGAGGTCACATGGAGCAGAGATGGGCTCTCTGTTTGGAACCCTGCCTAAATTACAGAATCCTGAGCAAGTGCTATTTTAGGCCAGCTGCTGATGTGGTGATTTGATAAGAAGCACTAGATGACCAAAACAGAAGTGATCAAAGATACCAGCTCCTGGAGCACTGGTGTAACTTTCTTCTGTCCCTCGGTCCTGCGTTCGCTGTAATTCTGCCTCTCCTGCAGGCTCAGTTGGAGTTGGTGGGAGATGCAGAAGACATCAAAGCATCGGTCACCATCTGTAAGGACATTGGAGGCCAGCTCAGAAGTCACTGGTTGGTGTTGAAGACGAGGTTCCCATCCTGGCTTTGCCAACTTATTAGGTTGCTTGACCGGCCATAATAAGCTATCACAGATTGGGGAGCTTAAACAGCAGAAGTTTATTTTCTCTGAGTTCTGGAGGCCAGAAGTCCAGGATGGAGGCCAGCCAGTTTGGTTTCTGGTGAGAAATCTTTCCGACTTGCAGACAGGTCCCTTCTCGCTGAGTGCTTGTACGGTCTACCCTCTGTGTGGGCATAGCGAGAAGGTGAGAGATGTCTGGTGTCCTTCTCTTATAATAATCAGAGGCAGGCCCCCTCCTTAGGACCTTTTCTACTATGCATTACATCCATAAAGGTCCTGTCTCCCTGTCTTGTCACACTGAGGTGAGGGCTTCACCAAACTCAGTCCACAGTGGTCCCTAATCTCCACATCATCTCGGCCAATTCAGGTCCCCTCTCTGAGCGATGTTGCTGCTCTACCCTTTCTCCTAAGTATGATACGAGGAGCAAAGGAGATTACAGACACAGAAGAGAGGATGGAGAAATCATCAAAAATACTCAAAAATAATAGAGGCTCTCCCAGCCTTCTTTCCATCTTTGTGGATTCTGGGAACCAATAAATGATGCTAAATAAACAGATGACTGAATGAACAAATAACAAAAAAATAAAAAAATAAAAATCAGAACTAACCAATGAGGAAGGACCACTATCTTGACCCAGGAAAGAACAAAAGGAAGGAAATTTTGCCCAGACCCGGGGATTCCGGCAGGGCAGACAATGACACGAGGACAAGATGAGGACGGCTGATGCGCTGGGAGGGCTCCCCAGGTTCGCAGGAAGGTGCAGAGCTGCGGGTCTTTGTGTATATATGTGTGTATTATTACAGAAGCCACACAGCAGCCGTCTGGGGTAGCTACGATCAGGTGAGGTCTTGAGAGAAGGAGCAAAAGCTGACTGAGACATTTCAAGTCCCCCAGAAGGGAAGTCAGAAGTGGGGAAGGAACATGTGGAGACGACCTTGAGGCTCCACTTGGTATCTGAGTGAAAAAGTTGCAGCAAAGGGAAAGACGGAGACAGGAAGCAGGGGAAGGGTTTCTTGGGTAATGCCTTGTGGAGGGAGAGGGAGAGGGGGGAGGGGAGGAAGTAGGAGGAGTGGGCCTGGCCCCAGAAGATGTGGCAGCAGCAGTCACCAGGGTTCAGCCTCCTGGGTGTGTAGCCTGAGCAACTGCACCAGGCCCCCCGCTTCGAGGGGATGCCCCATGCGGAAGGGCTCCAGGCTCGGTTCAGCCTTCATTGTCACTACCTTGAAATTCTTCATTTTTGATCAAGGAGCCCCACACCCCCATTTTGCACCAGGCCCCACAGATTATTACATACGGTCCTGGTGCTGTGGTAGGAAATCTCTGGGCACTGTGCTTCCACTCTGAAGTGCCGTGGGGATCACTGTGCACACGTGACCTAGGAGTGCGTGTGTGTGCTCTGAGCACAGGCAGGGAGGACCCAGCAGGACACGGGGAAGAGGTCAGTAGATGTCCAGGTTGTGGGACAAAGAGGAGCAGTCAGCAAAGCCTGTTAACACAACTCTCAGGAGGTCCTCCCTTCTCCAGGGAGCTGCCCAGTGGTCACAGAGTAAAGGGCCTTTCTGCCTGCCTACAGCGGTTAGGTTAGAGAAGGCGTCCTCAGTAGCCAGAAGCTGGCATCCCATGGCCACATCACAAACGAACGTTCCGTCGTTCCTAGATTGCGTACTCGCTCCTGCTAAGCCTCTTCCTTCACGCACAGAAAGTCCGAAGGCATCATCCATTCATCCATCGTTTGTTCGCTCATCCGACATTTTACGAGCTCTTGGGGAACGCCAGGTGCCGGGCTAATCTTAAGAAAGAAGCAAAAATAAGTCGGCTCAGCCCTTCCTTAGGAAGCTCTCAGTTAATGATCTCACGCCTATGACACTTGTCCAAAGTAGAATGCAAGAGACAAAGCGTTAAGTACTAGGATCTCAGAGTTAACCCGCAGACCAGGAGGCCCTCTGAACTGGCCCAGAGTGGCAAGGGAAATGGTGAAAAATTAGGACCTGACTACCACTACTACTACTACTTCTTTCTTCTTTGCTTCTTCCTTCTTCTCCTTCTTTTTTTTTTTTTTTTTTTTTTTTTTTTGTATTTTAAGATTTTATTTATTTTTTTGGTCTTGGAGAGAGAGCACAAGCAGGGGGAGGGCAGAGAGAGAAAACAGGCTGAGCAAAGGGCTAGATGGAAGACTTAATCCCGGGACCCTGGGGATCACGACCTGAGCCCAAGGCAGCCGCTTCACCAAACTGAGCCACCCCGGCGTGGAGCCTGACTTCTAATCCGAGTCCCTTCATTTATCCTGCAAAGATCTCCGCTTCTGGGGCCGGAGGCATCTCAAAAACAGTCTCCCCCCACCCCACCACCCATAGCCAGCATGAGGCCTCCCGTCCGCTGCCACCGGCCAGTGCTGAATCCGGACGACAAGGACTCTTCCCCCCCAGCCTCTCAAGGCACTGGTCTGGAACCCCAGCTGAGCAAACAGTGGCGCACACACACTCTCCGGTTGAGTGGCTGTGGGGAGAGGACATGGCATGAAATGAGAACTGAGTGTAAACTCCCACACGCTTGGTTTTACAGCGTAAAACCCCAGTGCGGCCCAGTCCGAGCGCTAGCTCTCCCCACCACAGCCTAGAAGGGACTGAACCCGGAACAAAGTAAACCCCTTGTTGCCCAAGTTAAAAAACAAACAAACAAACAACAACAACAAAACATCGTGCCCTTACATTCCTAGAAGTTTCGGTAAGAGGCTTCAGGAAAGGGCCGGCCGCTCCGACGTCTGCCTCCCTACTCCCCGAGCTTTCGTAAACACTTGCCGTTTTGTAAAAGTTACAGTTTTTACACATGATTTCTAAGCTGCCAAAAATGTACAGTGTGCCGGGCCCCGCCTGCTCTGGCATGTTTTATAAACATAACAAGCTGTAACCGCCACCCCAGATGTTGGTCCGCCTTTTTTTTTTTTTTTTTCATAATTTAAAATCTGTTCGACCTGATGTTTTGGGCTCCGCGCGCATTTCGACTGTAAAAAAGGAAACTGAAATATTATTCATGTGGTGCTAGGCTGCTACACCTAATTTCTTCTCAAGTTCACACTGAACTGAAATGTCTCGGGGAACCTTAAAAAAGGCAGCAGCCGAGAAAGTGAGGAAATACGTCAAGGACTTGTAAATAAACAGCTGGCTCCCAACATATGGGTTTTCTTCTATATTTTTCAGGTGCCACAGTCTCCCATCCGTATCTGCCAGCCCCGCAGCACACGGCATAATTCAACTGTAATTGATAATGTGAGGGCAGATGGAGAGGACTGTCAGCTCCTCCCTTGGATCTCTGGGGACCCGGCAGAAATCAAAGCAGATGGCCCAATTGCTTCTTCTTTATGTGTTGCTGCGAGCTCCTCTGTCTGCAGGATAATGGATCATTACGGCCTGCTGTGTACAAACACCAATATGCTTTTAAATCTGGTTCTCAAGCTTATGAAAAAGCACTATATTTCATATTAATTTGTGGAAGCTGCACTTAACAAGGTCCACTGTTGTTAATTTACGGTTTGGGAGCCGGGGTGAAGGGGGGGTGATGGGAGGGAGAAGTTCACATGGAGAGCTACCCCCCCACGACCCCGACTCCCCCTCCAACCTCCTTCCCTCCCCCATTCTGGCTCCCTCTTAGCCCGCCCCTTAGCCCTGCCTCCCAGCCAGCCCTCAGTGGTCAGCTGAAGGGAAGACAGTATCCAGATCGGCTGCTCTGGTCTTTAATTGATGAATCAGATTCCGGCAGTAGAAGGTCTGCTGAACATGCCGTCGTGGAAGAGGCTGGGTTTGAATTTCCCATCCACGGCATGGATAATGGGTAGGAGAGAAGTCTCCCAAGTGTTCTTTCCATGCTATCTCTTGCCTCCTTTCTTCTTGTCTGTCCAACGAGAAAAAAAAACAAACAAAAAGAACTGGGGAACTGGGCACCCCTGCCTTATCACGGTGTTTTATGGGGAAGGGTCCACGGCAAAATTACAAAATCAAAGCAGTGCTCGATGGCACACATGCATCCATTTTGAAGACATTCTTCCTCTCTGTCACTTCCTAACTGGCAAATGCCTTTCACCCTCTACTTTGCACCAGAAAATATCCGGGGTCCAGAGGAGACCGAGGAAGAGACAAACCACCCTTAGCTCCAGCAGCTCCTGGTTCTAGATCTCTCAGTTGGAAACATGAGAAGAATATGGTCAAGGTGGCCAGTTAGTCCCAGACTCAGATAGGAATATAGAATTGGAACAAATAAATCCTGCCCAGGGACCATGACATTGTGGCTTAAAAAATAAGTAAGACTTAAAAAAAAAAGGAAGAAGTAAGACTTGACCAGGTATCGGGGCGCCTGGGTGGCTCAGTCGGTTAAGTGTCTGACTCTTGGTTACAGCTCAGGTCATGATCTCAGGATCGTGAGGTCAAGCCCTGGGTCAGGGTCTGTGCTTAATGTGGAATAAGCCTGAGATTCTCGCCTTTTCCTTCTCCCTCTCCTTTTGCCCCAAATCCCACTAGCATGTGTGTGCATGTGCTCTCTCTTTCTAATATTAAATCCTAGGGAAAAAAAAAAGACCCAACCAAGTGAAAGAATGTGTAGATGTTGGGGACTTGTAGGTTTTTATATAGTGAGATGGGGAAGCGTTGAGGAATTCTAAACTGGAAAGTAGAAGAATTACCCTTCCGCATTCTGGCTCAGGGCCTACCTTATTCTCTGTCCCATTCCAAAGGAGTCTTAAAGCCACTGCACATGTGTGTGTTTTTTTTTTCCTGAGATGCTAGTAACTAATGGCTTAAGGCAGGGGTTACAGCTCAAATGGCCACAAGGACCCAGCAGGTAGCAAAACTGGGCAGCTGGCCAGCTGTGTCAACGCAGGGGATGAGTGGAGGGTTAGGGTGTGGAGAGGCAGCCTGTGGGGACCAGAAGAAATGTTTCTGCTGGCTAAAGAGAGCGGGGGCCTCCGTTTTGTATTCTTGCCTTCGGATATTAAAACCAATACGTCATTGGGGCACCTGGGTGGCTCAGTGGGTTGAGCCTCTGCCTTTGTCTCAGGTCATGATCTCAGGGTCCTGGGATCAAGCCCCATATCTGGCTCTCTGCTCAGCAGGGAGCCTGCTTCCCTCTCTCTCTCTCTGCCTGCCTCTCTGCCTACTTGTGATCTCTCTCTCTCTCTGTGTCAAATAAATTTTTAAAAATCTTAAAAAAATAATAAAAAATTAACAATATGTCACATTCATTGCTCCCTTATTTGTCGCACATCACCCCAGAGTCCCTTAAAGGCCACCCAACAGTGTGGAATTTCCATGGAAGAGCCATGGGTTTGGCTCACGTGGCTCTTTGTAGATGGGCAACAGTGAACAACAGATGAGAGGCCACTCTCTGAGCCTCAACGCTGACCTTTGACCCTGACCTTCCCCTAGACGTAAAACACCAGCCGATGCTCAGGTCCTGTTCGAATCTCACAATGTCAAACAATACTTTCAATAATAGCAACAGCTGACAAAAATTTAAAATTGGGAGAAGTCACCTCTAAGACCAGTTTCTTCACCTCTTCTAAAAATTCTGTGGAGATCTGACAAGGCCGGGCTGCATTATCCCTGAGAGCTGAGTCCTGCCAAGGCCCAGCCAGTTCCCGGGGCCCTGGCCTCCACAGACACAGTCCAAACCCCTCAGGGAGGGAAGCTTGTCCTCTCACAACAAGGGATCCTCATGCTCACTTCTTTCCGGGTGACGCACAAGGCAGCTTTAAGCTCACAAGGCAAAGGCTTCCTCGTCGGCCTTCAGATGGCAAATAATCCATCATTACTCTCACAGGCAAATAAAAGAAAAATGAAAGAAAACCAAGCCACAAATGACAACCCCTAAATGTGTTTTTCCTCATTCACATGAATTAATTACATAGTGATCATAAGTGAGACACGCTGTTTGTGTTCATTACCTCATTTGCTAAATTTTTTTTTTGGGGGGGGTAAAAATATAAACTAGTTCATGGTTTATCACAAAACAGGCTTGACCCAGGGTTGCATTCACTTGTCTGGAACAGCACCCAGAACCACAGCACTAAGAGAAGACATGAGGGGAGCCGATCTCCCCGGATGAACAGGACAACAGCACAGATGGTAAATCCCCAACCTTCCCCTCTAATCCTTTTTTTCAAAGCTTTAACATCCTTTCTCTTCCTCTCTTTCTTTCTTCCTCTCTCCCTCAGTCTCTTTCTAAGCAGGTGATGAGAGGGGACAATGTCGTCTCATTCCGAATCTTAGTGGAAAGTTTGGCCTGTTGGACCATGAAGTATGTTATCAGCTATATGTTTCTGGAGATATCCTTTATCAAGCTGAAATTCCCTTCTATTAAGGGTTCTAGATTCATGTGTTTATTTTCATTTTTTTTAAGATTTCATACTTTTTTAAAAGATTTTATTTATTTGTCAGAGAGAGAGCACAGGCAGGCAGAGTGGCAGGCAGAGGCAGAGGGAGAAGCAGGCTTATCATGGCTGAGCAAGGAACCGGATGTGGGCCTTGATCCCTTGAAGCTGGGATCATGACCTGAGCTGAAGGCAGCCGCTCAACTAACTGAGCTACCCAGGTGTCCCTAAAGACTTTATACTTTAAGACCGTTTTATGTTCACAGCAAAATTGAAAGGAGATAAAGAGCTGTCTCCTGTCTCCACACACGCAGTCTCCCCCAGTACCAACATCCCCGACCCCACCCCCCGTGGGACATTTATTACCATTGATGAACCTACACTGATGACTTTGGCACCATAATCAGCCGAAGTCCGTAGATGACATTAGGGTTCACTGCTGGTGTTGGACATGCAGTGTGTCTGGACAAATGCATAAGGACATGTACCCACCATGAGTGCATCATAGAATAGATTCACTGCCCTATAAAGCCTCTGTGTTCTGCTTCTTCACTGACTCCTCCCCCTCCCACCCCATCAACCACTGATCCTTTTACAGTTTCCATAGCTTTGCCTTTTCCCAGAACATCATATAGCTGGAATCATAGAGTATATAGCTTTTTTTTTTTTTTTAAATAGGCTTCTTTCACTTAGTAATGTGTATTTAAGGGTCATTCATGTCTTTTTTTTTTTTTTTAAAGATTTTATTTATTTATTTGACAGAGAAAGATCACAAGTAGGCAGAGAGGCAGGCAGAGAAAGAGGAGGAAGCAGGCTCCCTGCCAAGCAAAGAGCCCGACGCGGGACTAGATCCCAGGACCCTGAGATCGTGACCTGAGCCGAAGGCAGCGGCTCAACCCACTGAGCCACCCAGGCGCCCAGGGTCATTCATGTCTTTTCATGGCTTCATCACCCATTTCTTTTTAGCACTGACTAATATTGCTGATATTTGAATGATAAATGTGAGTTTATCCACTCACACACTGCTTCCGACTTTTGGCAGTGATGAATCAAGCTGCCGTCAACATCTGTGCGCAGGTTTTGGTGTGGACAAATTATTATTTAAAGTTTTTAACTCCTTTGCATAAATACCAAAAAGCAAGATTGCTGGATCACATGGTAAGGGTATGGTTAGGTTTATAAGAAACCACCCAACTGTGTCCCTAAGTGCCTTTCCCACTTTACAAGCCGACCAGCTATGAAAGAGAGTTCCTGTTGCTCTCCGTCCTTGCCAGTATTTGGTGTTGTCAGTCTTCTGGATTTGGGCCACTTTAATAGCTGTGTGTAGTGATTAAAATTTCTTTCTTATAAATGACCTTTGTAACAAGCCAAAGTGCAACTTCATGTGTACAAGTTGGTACAACTCATTCCCTGCTCCTTGACATAAGGTAAGCCTGACCTACAACAACTCTCTTTACCTCATTTTCCACATTTCTGCAAAATGAGATAGAGTTAGAGTTGATTCATCAGCCCAGTTTATGCCAAAACTACTTCATCAACTTCTTTAGTTCTCAAAATTTATTCACTCATCCATTAATTCATTCAACTCACAGGTATCGAATGCCCACTATGAGCCAGATGCCTTCTTCGTCAACAACTTTTTTAAAGATGAACTGAATTTATCTGGCTTTAATGCATGTTCATTGCTAGGCAGACATTTCATTCACTCTCTACTGTCTCCTTTCCAGCTTTGCAAGATAAGACACCATGTGTACGTCCACCTCAGGCAAAGGAGGAAGAGAAGCAGGTCTAAATGGGGCTTAGGAAGACCCTTGGAAGCATATTCTGAAAGCAGATTTGGCAACTACCCTGTAGTGTCTACTCACTAGGGAGACCCAGTTGGTGGTCAAACCAGCACATCACAAAACTCAGCTTGCTTGTCTGTCTTGCACACTGATCCTATATGTTCTTTAAGGGTCGTATGGCAATATGTAATAAGCATGGCCCTTGGAGTCAGAAGAACCTGAGTACAAATCTTGGGTCTGTACTCACTGCCTATGTGACCTTGGGTTGCTTATTCAATCTCTGGGAATCCCCAGGAGAATTACAGAGTTGCGGAATTTTTTAGGAAGAAACAAAATAAAACTAAAAACACATATATCACATACCTGGCTATAGCAAGTGTCATTTGTGATCATTCCAATGTCTCCAGGAGCCAAATCTCTTTTGTCTGTGGCCCCCAAATGCACAGTGCTCAGAGAATATGTTTTGAACTAAAAGGATTTTTGCCTTGCCTAACCCACTATTTGGGTTGCTTTCCTTTTGATGGGAATTAAAGTTGTCAGTGCTTACTTTTATATTCTCTTAGTGTCTCTAATGCCTCTCCCCAAACATCAGAATCATGGCCAATGTTTGCTCCTGAAATGCAAGGATTTCCAAGATAGAAAATTCAAACAAAGCCTCAAGAGATCTGGGCTTTGTGGCTGGGGTGGGGGGAATGCTCAGTTTAGGAGAAAAGACAAATTCTAAATTACAGCATTGTTTGGCAAATATGGGATGACCTCAAGGTTCTTTGGCTGGAGGTTTTCTGGGGGAGGTAGGGGAGAGAGGTGACAGGTATTTACCCCGAGCTAGTCATGAAGTTCTGGCAACCATCCCCCTTGAAGCATCCTCTGTATGGGGTGGACTTAAGGCTCACACTGATACTGCACAAGACAACACAAAATGCTTTGGGGGAAAATTAGTGCAAGCTAATTAAGGGCTTGGAAGGACCTTATCAAGATTCTAGTGACATCTTGTACAAAAGAATATGTGCATGGGTGAGAAGTATCTCACTTCCTTCTAAAACTGTCCCTCACTTTCCCTATGGGATGTTATCATCCCATCTCATCCCTAGAATGTTCTGAAGAGAAACTGAAACACATAAATGAAAAAGAGCTCTGAAACATATGCATGAAATAGCTCCATTATTATAGGTGAGGTGATAGGGCAGTGTTTCAAAGAACAGGGTCCTTGGGGGGAGAGAATTAGGTCTGAAGACTAAGACACTCAAGTTCTTCTCTGGAAAATGTAGACCTTCTAGAGGTATTGCTGGGACAAAGTGAGATGTGTTGGCAAAATGAAAAATGAAATAGCCTGCCCAGATGCAAACCAAGTGGGCTGAGCACAGTGCGGAGCTCAGAGGGAGATGCTACAGCAAGAGACACCATTTCCCAACCTCACTGTCAGAGCCCAGCTCCGTGCCTGCACATATGCATGCCCTTTGCCAGTCTACAATGGAGCCAAATGCTCCCAATCTTTTGCCAATGACCTTGATGATTGGCTCCTCAATACTTAAGACTGCCCATCTAGCAGCAAAGCTTGATAGTCCTAACATTCTTTAAGTATTCTGCCCTTCAAGATGGTCAGGAACAAGGAAAGACTCAGGAATAGTCATAGATCAGAGGAGACTAAGGAAAAATAGCAATGATACGCAATGATTTGATCGTGGAAGAAGAAAAGGAACACTGGGGAAAGGCTGATGAGATTCACATAAGGCCTGCTATTGCGTTAATAGCACTGGCCCAGAGTTAATTTCCTGGTTTTGATATTTCACAGTGATTGCGTAAAAATGTTAACATTAAGGGAAGCTGGGCGAGGGGTAGCTGGAAACTCTCTACTTTTACGGCTTTTCTATAAATCTAAAATTAGCTCAAAGTAAAAAGTTAAAAAAAAAATCCAGGAAACAAAGCAAATTTGAGAAAATACTGAAAAAAAGAAGAAAGATTTTTCTCTAGAAGGACAGGAGACGCATATCAGGGATCCCCTGGGATTTGCTCTCCACTGAACTCACATCAGAAGGCCACGGACAGCATCAGCAAGCCAGCCTGTAGGCACCCCCTGACCTGGAGATGCAAACATCCAACATCAGAAGTTTCTCTCCTTGTGCCCAGCCCCTCTACCCACACGGTACCCAGGCTCAGCCTCCCAGCCCAGGACTCCAACACCTCCAGCCTCAGGAAACCCGAGAAGCACAGAGAACACAGAGCTGCTTACAAAGCCCTCCTCACCACAGATAAGTTCAGCCTGCATTCAGGAGCTCACATATTCCCGAAAGAACTGTCAGCTGGAGCCACCAGGAGAGCAGGACCAGATCTTCGTCACGCTGGGGTTCGGCGCAACACCTCGTGGCGCTCCATAAAATTCCATGAATGAATATATGGGGAGTGGCGGTTATTAACTTCCATTAACTAGTCCTCTGGACCCAACAAATGCAATGTTTAAGAGGAACTTTGAAAATAGCTTCAGAATAGGGGCACCTGGGTGGCTCAGTCAGTTAAGCGTCTGCCTCCGGCTCAGGTCATGATCCCGGGGTTCTGGGATTGAGTCCCGCATTACTCCTTGCTCAGCGGGGAACCTGCTTCTTCCCCTGCCTCTGCCTGCCACTCTGCCTGCTTGGTACTCTCTCTCTCTCTCTCTCATTCTCTCTCTCTTCTCTCTCTTTCAAATAAATAAATAAAATCTTAAAAAGAAAAGTTTCACAATCAAGTTACCTAGACGACATGCATCAGAAGCACTTCCTACTGGGTATAAAATAAGATCTGAAACTTCCTATGAAATTGGCATGTATGTGGAATTTGAGGAATTACATGCTTTTGCAACATGCTGTACTTACACACTATGATGGTCTGAAAAAGACAACACCAAGAGTTTCTGAGTCACACCCTTCGAATAAAACTAGAAAGCAAGTATTTGGTTATTCTTCAACTTTCCCCTGGATGTACCCTCCTTTTAAAACTCAGATCAGATGCTGTCACTTCCCTGCTCAAATCTGCCCCTTCCCATACTATATATTTATTTGTCCTTGTCTACCTCTGTCACCTAGCTGCAAATTCCCTGAGAATGGGATTATGTGGCTTTCTCTTTGTTCAGTGTTAAACCCCAAGGATCCAGGACAGTTTCTCACACCAAGCAGGTGCTTGATAAACATTAATAGGACCATTTTTCATTTACAGACAGATAATGCAGGTTTTTAAAAAATATTTATTTATTGAAGGAGAGCAAGTGAGCAAGAGGGAGACAGAGAGAGAGAGAGAGAGAAAGCACAAGCAGGGCGGAGGGGCAGAAGCAGAGGGAGAAGCAGACTCCTCACCCAGCAAGGACCCTGATGTGGGACTTGATCCCAGGCCCTGGGATCATGACCTGAGCCAAAGGTAGATGCTTAACCAATGGAGCCACCCTGGCGCCCAGCTACTAACAGTTAATAAGGTCCTATCACAGATTTGACCAGTGCCCCCAGCAGCCCAGGGAGGTGATTGGACACTGAGACCCCGAGAAATTAGGTCAAGGTCACACAGCCAACAAGGAGGAGCCTGCAGTCCAGCTCCAGCTCAGACCTTTGGACCCCCAACTGCTGCTGGCTTCCCTCCCACAGCATCACGTGAGACCACCACGACCAAACGCTGCTCAGCTTCCAGCACCCACTCCAGACACCTAGTTAGGTGGCTGCTAATCACGGCCAGACTCCGGATCCCCTCTTTCCTCTTGACTGTGTGCCAAAATGTGTCTTGGAGGGACAAACGAGCTGAGCTGGGTTTTTTTCTTTTTTTCTTTTCCCCACCACCCAGAAAAGCATCTTGCCTCCTTTTCACATGCTTCCCGGCATCAGCGTCATTTCAGTGAGTACAGTGTGACAATCCTGGGACACTATGTATCCTATCGTCTCGTCTCCCTGGAGAAGAATGCCTTCTATGCTTAACTTGGTCTCATTCTCGTCATTCCCAGGCTCCATGGCATTTATTATGGCAATTTATCACAGATGAATAGGTATGGAAGCAATGAATCTCGCAGGCAGGGACTCACTGTTTTTTTTTTTTTTTTTTCTAAGTCAACAGAGGCAGTGATCATATCCTTAATGGGTACTGACCCAACTTTCTGAATAGTAGGTCGGGGTACTCCTTGAAGACTTGGTGGATTAGAAGAAAAGTCAGAAGCACCTCTGACTAATAGAAAAATTCCAGGAGTAGAGGGGTAGGTCCAATGTACCCCCTGCCACCTCTGACCTGTGGTCTCTGATGAAGGGACAGTGCCAGAGCTTACGGGAATAAGGTATCATCGGGTCGTCTTGACCAGCTGTCACTGGGGGAAGAACTGAAGCCAGGAGTCCAATAAGATACCCAGTCTTCGTTTTTTAACTAGCACCAACCTGTAAACTTCTACCCTTCCAGAGCCGCACACCCATTCCCTACGTGTTGTTTTAGTGTCTTTGCTTAAAGTGCCCATCCAGACATCAGGGTCTTCCGTTCATGGTGGGAGGGATCTACAGAGACATGGAGAGAGAAAATGGCTTTGCCCAAGTATGAAGGACGGGAACCAAGAAGAAAGCCCTGGGTTCTTGCTTGTCCTTCTACAAGCTTCTTAGTCCATTTAGGCTACCATAACAAAATGCCATAAATGGAGTAGCTTATAAATAACAGAATTGATTTCTTCCAGTTCTGGAGGCCAGATGTCTGGGATGTAAGTGCCAGTGTGGCCCAGCATGACTGCGTTCTGATGAGGGTCCTCTTTCTGGATCATAGACAGTACCTTCTCACTGTGGGGCAAGGGAATGCTGTGGGAACTCTTTTCTAAGGGCAATAACCCAACCCCATTCATCAAGCTCCACTCCTGTGACTTAATCACCTCCCAAGGGCCCCACCTACTTACGCCATCACCGTCGGGGGTTGGGATTTCAACATACGAATTTGCGGGGGATGCAAACTTTCAAACTACAGCAGACCACATGAGCTCTAAAATCAGACTGCTAGCACTGGTAACCTGGGAGCCAGGCTCCCTAGCTGTGTGGCCAGTCCTGGGACCTAATGCCTCCAGACCTCAGTTTCATCATCAGTGAAATGGGGAGAGTCATAGTACCGGCTCGAATAACATGGCACATACAAAGGACTCAGTACGGAACCTGGATCCCAGAAGAAGTCAGCTGCTGTCGGCTCTCACTCCTGTTGTCGTCAGTGCGATTCTGCCTGGGTAACTGGCTTGAGTAAATGCGATTGTAGATTCAAGGGTCTCCAGGAGTCAGTACGAGATGGTCACTTGCTGTCAGCCAATCAAGAATATGTTCATTCTTATGGATAAAGAAGATGTGGTATAGACACACACACACAGAAACACACACACACAATGGAATACTATGCAGCCATTAAAAGAAAGGAATGAAATCTTGTCATTTTGTGACGACGTGGATGGAACTAGAGGGTATAATGCTTAGTGAAATAAGTCAATCAGAGAAAGGCAATTATCATATGCTCTCCCTGTTAGGAAGAATTTGAGAGGCAACGTGGAGGATTGGAGGGCAGGGAAGGAAAGAATGAAACATGATGGGATTGGGAGGGAGGCAAACCGTAAGAGACTCTTAATCTCACAAAACAAACTGAGGGTTGCCGGCGGGGAGGGGGATAGGGAGAGGGTGGTGGGGTTCTGGACACTGGGGAGGGTATGAGCTATGGTGAGTGCTGTGAAGTGTGTAAACATGGCAATTCACAGACATGTACCCCTGGGGCAAATAATACATTATATGTTAATACAAAATTTTAAAAATTATTTTAAAAAAGATTAAAAATAGAACTACCATATCATCCAGCAATTCCACTTCTGGTTATCCAAAGAAAATGAAAACACAAATTTGAAAATATATATACATCCCTGTTTAAAAAAAAAAAAAAAAGACAGAGAGAGAGAGTATGTTCATTCTTATCCCATTTATGACAAAATAAGGCTAGGGTTTTGCACTTTGGTGGTTTCTCCCGACCTTCGGTGGGACCACCTTATCGATGAGCTTCTCTTCTGATAAGGCTTACGAGATAGCTGAGAAACTAGACTTATCTCTAAATGTTAAGACACAACTTCTTCTCATGGTACTTCTTCCACAGAAATGCAAAATTATTCTGTTACAATAGAGAGGAGCAGAATCAAGCACGTATTGACTCTCTAAATCCAACTGTGTGTGCTCTCTCTTTAGATAATTCGAATACAGCATACAATTACATTTGACACAGTGCTCTGTTATATGCTATAGGTTATGTGTAGTCTGTACGCTTTTAGTGGTGACATATCCCTATTATACACAACAAGAGTCACAGCATAACGCCTAGATTTTTGTGCTTCCTTACTGGGCAATTTATAACGGTTGCAAGGATAACCAACCCTTCCCATATTGATCAGTCTTTTGCACCCACCTAACCTCTACATCAGAGGCAATACTGTTTTTGAAATAAATGCCTTTCTGTTCTGGAGCTCAAAAGCCATGGCCTCTCAAGGGCCAAAATAACACAGGGTGGTTGAGAGCCAGTCATCTTATTTCACAGATGGAATAACAGGCCCAGAGAAAAGTCTCTTGTTCCCATCTGTGATGCTGTGATGAGTTTGAAAGAAAAAAAACCCAGAGAACGTCTAGAAGGACAGTCAGGGCTCCAACACTAACAAATGGGACATGCTGGCTATTCATTTTCTTTCTTTCTTTTTTTTTTAAGAGTTTATTTATTTATTCGACAGAGAGAGATCACAAGTAGGCAGAGAGGCAGGCAGAGAGTGAGAGAGGAGGAAGCAGGTTCCCCACTGTGCAGAGAGCCTGATACGGGACTGGATCCCAGGACCCTGAGATCATGACCTGAGCCGAAGGCAGAGGCTTAACCCACTGAGCCACCCAGGCATCCCTGTTCATCTTCTAATGTAAATTCTAGAAGGGAACCGAGGAAGGAAGGGGCGGAGAGAGAACGAATGGGATGGAATCAATCAGATTCAAGATAAGCTGTTAATGGTTAATAGGGTCAGCCACCCACGAGGCAGCCAGACCTGGGATTTTCCACCCTCACTCCTTGCCTGACCACAGATGCCTTAGTCCACATGGTTCCAGGAACTGGTTCCTGGTTCTGCAGAGAGGCAGAAGGAACGGGAGTCACTTTCCACCCCACAAACTGCATGCCATCCAAGGGAATACTCCAGAGCCAGGGCAAGACTCAGCTTCGAGGGAGATGATGATAGCAACGATAAATGATCACATCCATCTGCCCCCCCACCAACATTGCCAATGGGTCCTAAGGGTTTATGTCAATCCCATGTAAGGAGTTTGAGAATTACATCTTGTTAAACATTCATGAGTTTATCTCTGAGATAAACATGGGAATCAGCTGCATGACAGAGATGAGGAGCCTGAGAAGCCAAGGGGCCGAGATCCTGGCCTAAACGACCCAGAGAAGAGGAGGAAGAGCTGGGCTTGCAGCACATTCACTCCCAAGCGCCTTGCTACCCTATGCGGATGCGTCTTTTAGAGTGTTTAAGACTGTTTTTAAATTCAGTTGGATTTTTATCTCTTTGCATGTCCTTCCAAGGCTATGGGTCTCTTTTACGGGGTGCATTCCCGTGTCAGAGATGGGACAAAAATAAAGAAGGTTCCGATCAGTGTGCAAAGGAACAGGTGAAAGAGGAGAGCGCACAGGGACTGCCCCCCACTCCCCCACCCCCCCTCATCCCCCCCCTGCGCTCACGTGATACCCTCCCCAGAACACGCCCACCTAGAAAGGCAGGAAGGAAAGCGCTGGGGTGTAAAGATGTCGCAGCCTGGGAGTCTTCGAGGTTAATGTCCTTCAGATGCGGACTGACTTCACCCCCGGGTGGGAGGAAAGACAGAGAGGAGAGAAGGAGAGGAAAAGAACGGTAGGAGGGTGCATCTGGTCCCAGATTGTCTGCCCAGGCCCAGGACCCAACAATCCCATCCATGGCCACAGAGCTCTCTGCACGGATACCCTCAAGACGGTGCCTGCCCACACCCTCTGACTCCACCGCCTGCCCCGGAGTTAATACGAAACCAGCGCGCCTGGACATATTGTACTTCTCCATGGAAATGAGGGATTCTGTTGAATACAGTCACGCCTGCAAAAGCTCTCTCTTTTTTTTTAAAGCTCCATTGACTATCAGGATATTCAAGCCCTGGGGTTGCAATGGAATCCTTGTGGGGAAAACTCAATTAAACCCGCGACAGAATGCACAGAGAGCACGGAGGAAGGAAAAGAACAAGATGGGGAGGGCGGGCAGGGGGGGAAATAAAAAAGAAAAGGACATTTCTTTTGAATAAAGGTCCAGATTTAAAATTAGACTGTGCAATAACAGCCCTAATTCCTGGAAACCCAGATGGGGAACCAAATACATAACATAGAGAGAGGAATTTATTTTCACAGACTTCGGGGATGTAATAGGGCTTTTGGCCCTTCCCACAGCCTTGGCCAGTATTTCTGACAAGGGGAGGAGGCCGTTAAGCACCTTTTCATGGAACACATACCTCCAGCCCGAGTCAGAGGTTAAGTTATTCTCTGGCCAAAAGAAGCAATCCATCACCCTTCATTATGGCGCAGATCTCACAATGAATAGCATTTGGCAGAGATGGATAAGTTCATAGGACTCCATTCAGCAGCGCTGTAAATGCATCTGTCATCTCCGAGACTGGCAGAGGTGGTCCGACGCCACCGCGAGGGGCCCGGGCAGGACTCCCGGCTGCTGCGGGGACGGCGTGTGGCTGCTGAGTTCACACCTGACTCACTTAACTGACCAGCGTTTGCTTAAGCATCTACTCCGTGTCAGACTGCCGCACACCAAGCTGGGCCTTTCCGCTTATAAACTCTGGGATCCTGGCAGGGTAACGACCTTAGCTCAATGTCTTTACCAAAATGAAGTTAACGACACCTGCCCACTCTCGAGAGAGTGGAAGGCTTACAGTAAATGCTGCTAAGGGTTAGTGGTTATTAGCCTCACCATCTTACCAGGACCCAGACTACGGGGAGCCTGAGGAGTCTTCTGGGGGCAACATGTTGGGGGCCTTCACTTTCAGGACCATGCATAAGTGTTTCTGGAAGCATTGTCACCGGGCTGCTTCTCTTGCCTCCCCCTAGTCTGGACGGTCCCTGTAGGCCCAGATTCCTGGTCTTTCTTTTTTTATTTTATTTTATTTATTTATTTTTAAATTTCTTTTCAGCATAACAGTATTCATTGTTTTTGCACCACACCCAGTGCTCCATGCAATCCGTGCCCTCTCTAATACCCACCACCCCCGACCTCCCACCCCGGTTCCTGGTCTTTCTATCCCCTGACCCAATGCTCCACCACATCGTACTACCTAAGGACTCATGTACCGGGCACCTGCCCACCCCCACATTCTGGTCACGCGCAGAAAGAAAAAAATCCAGAGGCCAAAACCAAATGTTGAGATCGGATGGAAATGCTGGCCTGAGCAGAGGGGTTAGTTTGTTGGGACGGAGTAGACAGAGAACCCCAGCCACGCACCCCCATAGAAAGAGGCCTCTGCCGAGTCTCTTTCAAGGCCCAGTGTCCGTGCTAAATAATGCAGAACTGCTTACCCTTGAAAAGAGCCTGGAGTAATGAGAACCGAGTCTCACTGGTCAAAGGGAAAAAAAAGAGAAGAGATACATGATTCTCTAGCAAAACCTTCCTTATCAGCTCGGTTGGGGGAAGGAAAAAAAAAAAAAAAAAAAAAAACCCAAGGCAAATAAATGACAAAAGCAGAGGAAGCATCAATCACGCTGTTGTTGGTCTGCCAGGCCGGGCTGCAGGCGTGCAAGGCACAGGCTACCCTTTGGTTCCAGCGAGGCTCCAGGCAGGAGAGAAGGTGGGGGGGAGCGTGGCTGCAAATTGGAACCTCAAATCCTTCTTGCAGCTCTTGTCTGCGACTTTGGTGAAGCAGCAAAGCTTCTCCGTGTTTCTGCATCTCCGGCACTTCCCGCACAGCCTCAGAATTCCCCCCCAGCTCCAATCCCCACAGGCACTGAATTACGGAGCAAAGAGAACCTTCTGAAGTGGGATCTCTCATGTGAAGCATCCATCATCTGGAAAGTCTTCTAGATCCTTCCGATCTGATGTCTTGCCCTTCTGATTTGTGTGTGTGTGTGTGTGTGTGTGTGTGTGTGTGTGTGTGTGGCGGATCAGTAAAATAAACAGATTCTGAAGAGATGCAGTGAGAAATGTTATGCTTTCAACACAATTTTCTGAGTGCTTTCGCTAGTATGGGCGAGGCTTGCTTACCCACGTAGGACGTTCCCACTTCAAAGCTTTGTCACACGTGCCATTTTTCTGTTCTGACAATGTCCACTGAGCCAGTGAAGAACTGAGGTCAGAATGTTTGTAACGGCTTCATTTGTACACCCAGCCGGCCGGCCAGCCAGCACACTATTGTGGCTCTGGAAGGCATCAGACTCTATGCGGGGGGCCAGAAATTCAGAGACAGATGAAACAGAAGCAGCATAGTGAGGTCATCGAACACATAAACTGTGGAGGAACTCAGTCCAGGTCCTGTTTTAGCTACGCATAAGCTCTCTGACCTTGGGTAATCTATTTTAACTTCTCTGAAACTCAAGTTACATGTCTATAAAATGGGGGTAATATCATATACCACTTGGAGAGCAACTGAGGATTAGATGATCCAACAATGTAAAGCACTTAGCACACGATCTGGGACACAAGCAACATGAAGAGCCATTTTCATGATGAGCTTCAAGAACATTCTGAATTGATGGCTGGGCCAAGCATGGAGAATGGTTATTTTTGTTTGATCATTTTCTTGATGGTTTGTATCTTTTTGCAGAGGGCAGATTTCCCATGTACTGATGCATCTTGTGGCAGCCAAAAGATGGAAAGCAGACCACCTGCACTGTTCTCTGCGGAGTGCAACACTGGGCAATGGTACAGACCAGCCTCCAGTTCCAGGCTTGGCAATGAATCTAAGTAGTACTCACCAACTCATGTATATATTTGGTGAGTAATACTTAGATTAGTACTAACTATATATATATAGAGTTAGGGGAATATATATATATATATATATATATATATATATA